>NC_136522.1:75070584-75078084 GCF_053919585.1 Euprymna scolopes
CTTACACATGTTTCGTTCGTTTCAGAGCCAGATTTATGTTCCTCGGACCAAAAAACGTTGGGGATTTATTTTTCCATTGATTTAAAAGGATAAATATTTGTATTAGGAGATGAAAGTCTTTAAATGTTATACGATTAAAACGTTCGTATTATTATAGAATAATATGAATATATATGCAGAAAACGCCCCGCTAAAATTCAGAAGAGACGATAATTTTATAGCGACATATTTGAATATATAGTGTCGTCAAAAAGAAAGTCCGCACTTGTAACTTTTTCAAAAACTGCAAATTTTAGCCAAATTGAATATAACTGTGTAAAAAACCTATACCTCATTTGATTCGCTTTTTATTCCTCTGTAGTTTAATTGTTCATATTTGACTTTTAATTGAAGTATCCTAGCCTTCACGTCAATGTAAATAATTAACTTCAAATCGAGAAGCAAAAATAAAAAAAGAAAACTTCGCAGCAACAAATGAGCTTAAAACCAGCTTGAAATATCCGCCTTTTAGCATCTCTAATAGCAAAATATGCACCTTTTAGCAATTCTAATCTTAATTGTTGCTCTTTCTAGATTATACAACGTAACATTTAGTCCATATACCTCGAATCTCCTTTAATGATCGCTAAGAGCTCATTAATCTCCACCTTCCTGGTTTATCCAATCGAGAAATAGGCGGCAGATTGAAATATGATGAGAAAACAGTACGAATGGTTGTGGAAAAGCAACAAAACACCGGTAGTGTTCGTAATACCCCTAAATCTGGTCGTCCTAGAGTTACTTTTTAGAGGGAAGACAATTCTATCAATATCCACAGCTTCAGAAACTGATTTAAAACGGCTTCCCTAAATCCAACTACAGTGTTAAAAAGTGCCCTTTTTCTACAGTTAAAAACCGATTGAAGGAGTTTAATTTGCGAGGCTGTGTTCCAAGACGCAAGCCAATGATTTCTATAAAAAACAGCAAGCGTATTCTGGACTTCGTCAGATGCAATAGAGATCATGACTTCATATTGGTCAAAAATGATTTTTAGCGAAAAAAGCAAGTTTAATAGGCTACGCAGTAATGGTATACAGTAAGTCCGTCGAAGAAAGGATGAAGACTTTTATCATAGGTGTACAGTTGTAACGCTGCAAGGTGGTGGAGGTTCAGTTTTGGTGCGAGGTGTTATTAGTGCCAATGCGCCAGGGTCTATATTTCATTTGAAAGGTCGAAATAAGTCGACCAAGTACATTAATATGTTGACTGACCATTTTTGTACCCTACTTTAGCCGGAATTAAGATGATAATCTCATACGTCATGCAGAATAATGCTCCCATTCACACAGCTGGAAATTTTTTTTTTTTTTTTTTTTTTTTACACAGTGATCACCACTTATCAAGGCCCGGAAGCCACTCAGGGATAAGGGTTATTGCAAATGTCAAGAGGTTTCTTGAATAGCATGATATTCTGTGTTTGCATTAGACTGCAACATATCTGAACCTCAATCCTATCGAAAACATATGACATTACATCAAGCAACACAGCTATGCAATGATAAAATTTCAAATCTGGAAGAACTTTGGCTTAAATTAAAGAGAAGTAGGATGCTCTTTCACCGGAGTATTGCCGCAGACTAATTCAAGAGAATGCCACAACATTTCCAGGTTGCCAAATTGCAGAATGTCTACGCTACTAAATAATAACTAGTCATTGTGTTCCCGTTGTATATGTGCTGCATTAATGTTCTAAAGTTACATTTTAATAACAATTTTCTATTGTGCGAAGTTACTTTTGGCCTTCTCGATTTGAAATTAATTTTTAAATTGACGTGCAAACTAAGATAAGCAAATATGAACCAAAAAAAGCAAATATGAACCAGTAAAATTATAGAGAAATAAAAGGTGAATCCAATGAAATATTCTTTGTTTAAACAGTTACGTTGAATTTAGCTTAAATTTCCGGTTTTTGAAAAAAAAAAATGACCGATGTGGACCTTCTTTTTAGCGGCATTGTATATGCTCTGATAGTGCGAATTACTTTTCATTGAGCTTATACATTATCAGTATAGTTTTTATAAGCCAACATATATATATATATATATATATATATATATATATATATATATATATATATATATATATATATATATATATATATATATTTCGCGTGTGTTTGTTTATAGGAAAATGTGCTTTTTTAACAATATTTCACCGTTTATTTATACGAATTTTTTTTTACATGGGGATCACCTCTTATCAAGGCCCGTAAGCCACTCGGGGATAGTAATAGTTGGTATTGGAGATTTGATAAAGTGTCTTACTTAAGGGGGCGATTAATCAGGAATTTGTTTACGTTGGGCTTGAAGACGTCCAAGTTGTAGTCAGGTGGGAAACAGGCAAACGGAAGAGAATTCCACAGGCGTGCACTTCTCAAAAAAAGCTATGTTCATGGAATCTAGGTTTTGATTTAGGCACAGATAAAGAGTTGGGGGAAATTACTGACAGTGGTTTTAGCTATACGGGTGTTTATCATGAAGGATAGGCGAGGGGGACCAGAGATTGGAGCTCGGACGAGCACTTGACATGGAAATAACGATAAAACAAAGACAGGCTCGCAATGTCTCTTCTGTGGGAGAGAGGTTGCAGGGAAGAGAAGAGAGCATCCCCCACTAAGCCACAAAGTCTATTTTGTACTTTGTCAAGGCAGGATATGCTGTTTTTTGAAGCTCCAGTCCAGATGTGACAGTACTAATTTTAACAACATCCACGTCGATAGAAAAAGCTATATTCTAAATTCTCAGAATGCATTTATCTTACGATTACAGCACTTGTTTCGTAACGCAGAAACCATCGGTTATAATTATCCATTCATCCATCCTTAGCCTTGAGCCCCGGGAGGGGTATAGACCATCCACAACTTTGTAGATGATTTTGCAGCGAGAAGTTCTTTTTTCGGGGTGAGGTTGCTGGCCCAACGGCCAACTTTTTCAGAAGGTACATATAGCGCCTAGCCTTCCCAAATGGTCACCCACCTAGTACTGGGCAGGTTCAACGTTGCTTATCTTCGGTGATCTGGCGAGAATTGTTTTGTCAACGTGATTGTGTCGTATACGGTTTTAACTATGGCAATACTGAATTTGTTTGGCGTGGACTCATCATAAAAATTAGCTTTTTTTTACTTAACAAACAAAAGATAAAAAAGATTAAGCATGATCACATAAAGAAAAGTTGTTATATTCTTGAAGCCATATATGATTTGATAGAGAAGTTATTCGAGGCTTATTATATGTATTGATATAACGTTAAACAACACTAAAAAAAATTTATAACTGTTTTATAATAAAAAACAAATATTTATTTTCTAAATTGTGTTCACTACGTTTTAATCTATAATAGGTTTATTTATATGAAAGTTCTCCCTGCTTTTAAATTAAATATACAATTTTCTGACGCACATATACACACGTACACACACATTATATATATATATATATATATATATATATATATATATATATATATATATATATATATATATATATATATATATATATATATATGACGAAACGTAAATTGGCATTTTGTTATCCTTAGGAAGTTGAAAAAATCAGAAGTTCGCCCGGGGTAAAGTCGACAGTCTTTTAATGTCAGTCAACCCAAAAGAAGTACAGGGTGGCGTAGAGTCATAAGATACGAATCAAAATGGCTGACCACTTATCGGAGAAGATGTCCACGAGTGGCCTGAATAAAATAATTGATCCACTTCAGTTCTTCCTTACCTACTCTTTATCTAGCTAGCCACGGTAGATAGATATATAGATTGTGTTCAGTTTATAGATATATATATATATATATATATATATGCATCGATTTTATTGTACGTATGTACTTATCTATTCACATATATATGCCCTGCCGCATCTGATGACGACTATGCAACAGTGAAGCTAGATTGAAGAGCCACCTACATGCACATCGACGCTCGACATCAATCTTAAAATATGGCGTGTTTGTATTACTGTACACATAGATTCGAAAAAGTTGTCAAAAAACAAATATATAACAAATAAATGTTATCAAAGGCAAGATAAATTACTTTTCTACCAAACTGGATATAATTTTCGTGTTTTTATTCAATTTAACATGTTTATTCAGCTCGTAAAACATGCAGTGTTTACCGATGTATTGGAAAATTCAAAATGGCGGCCGACTATCTCTTAAACACGGTAAGTTCGGGAAAAGGTGTTATAAATAATAAAATAGACAAAATACTGTTAGAAATTCGCTCAATATATATTACCGTGACATAGGTTGACATATATTCGGTGTTTTTTAATAGTATTTTGTCTATTTTATTATTTATAACACCTTTTCCCGAACAAAAATTTGTTGATTATAATCCACAAAGCCAGCGAGCTTTTTTTATAAGCCTGTTCCAGACTTAATACCTGTGGTATCATGTTGATTTGATGTGATCTTTGGTAAAACAATTAATAAAAAAAGAAATTGTTATTCTTATGCTTTAGTAATTTATGAATCAATTTTTCTATTTGGATTTCTTTATAGCAAACAGAACCAACCAAACGTTTGATACAGGAAACACTACTGAATGCATAGCATAATGGTGGCTTAAGAAATTTTGTGGCGGCGACGAGAGTCTTGATAATGATGAGCGTAGTGGTCGGCCATCGGATGTGAACAACGATCAATTAAGAGCACTTAGTCGAAGCGAATCCACGCTCAACTTTTCGAAAACTTCTTTCTGAATTAGACGTAACATATACAACGATTTTCAACCACTTGAGAGAGATTAGAAAGACAAAAAAAATTAATAAATAGGTACCTCACGAACTAAATGACAAATACTCTAAACAAATGAATGAAATGCATAAGAAACTTCGACAACACCCAACATTAGTGAACGGAAACGCCCACGACAATGGCCGACTTCACGACAATGGCTGACCGCTCAATGGTAAACAGACGCTCAATGGTAAACCGACCCTGCAAAATTTGATCGAACTTATCCGCTAAACCCTGCCTTATCTGCCATACTCTCCTGACCTCTCACCTATCGACTACCAATTTTTCAATCCTCGACAATTTTCCGCGTGAGAAATGCTAAAACACCTAAAAGATATCAAAAACATCTTCAGCAACTTCATCGCCACCAGAACGCAAGATTTTTAAGTGACTGACATAACTACACTTGCTTTGTGTTAGCAAAAGTGTGTTGATTCTGATATTGTTTATTTCGATTAATAAATGTTTATTTGAGTTGAGATATGTTCATCTGAATTTAAAAGTTAAAAACCACAAGAACTTTTTTGTCAACCTTATATCTACTTAAAAACAACTTCCGATTAAAAAAAAATCAGTTGCCGTTTCTCAAAAGAAGCTTGAGCTGCTGGTGGTGATTTTTGGCCCATATTGATTAAACCTAAAATATTAGACAGTTTACCTATTTACAATGCCTCGCCACGGGACAGAATTAGACACCAAGGTCGTTTTTTAACGTGGAGAAAAGGTACAAAAATAAAAAAAATTGTCTCAGTCGTAAAGCACTGCTCCTCCAACGAAAGAGAACAAGAAATGGAACTGCAGCATCTGAAGAACAGATACTACACTTTGATCTTGAACAAAGTGTAGAACGATAAAATTGTCGCTCTAAAGAAAAAACGATTACAGCTTAACAAAAACCCTAAAAACTTTTATTAAAAAATAAATTCAGGTAAGTTGATTATGTAGTAGAGCTAGCATCTATTCAATGTAGCCGCTTTCAGCCTCACTTGAATCACCGCTTGATACAGTCCAGAAACTGGGAGCATGCCTTTTTCTCAAGCGCCAGCAGGAGCTTGGCGAATACTCGGCGGATGGCGGCGGTCAGTTTGGCTTGTGTTGTGAGAGGTCATCTTGGTGATGTTCTCGACGTATGTCCAAACGAAGTAGTCCAGCGGGTTCAGGTCGTAGAAGGAGTGGGTCAGTGAGCAAAGAGTACAGAATCGTAGCACTCCAGAAACCAAGTCTAGGTCTTTTGGGGCTTGTGGACCGGGACTGAGTCCTGCTGCTACACCTAGGGTCAGCCAGCGTCTCACCACAGCCTCCATCACATCCAGGTACACTTTGGTGTTGACTTTCAAGCCGACGTCGAAAATGTGAGGTAGTATGATGTGGTCCTCACTTGAAGCCACACCAAATACCATAACCGTAAGTCGTCCGATGCGTTATGCTGTACCATCAGGAGTTGAACCGTCAGGATTTACATTTGGAGGGCGATGGCAATGGCCCTCTTGTCATAATTTGGATCTGTAGAGAGGATTAGTTGTAGAACGGCGCATCTCCGATCTCGTTCCTTGACCATTGTGTCACTTTCAGACATGATAGAAGTCTGCCATCGTTCTTGGAATGTGTGCACAACTTGCCAACTAGTAGATGCTCTACAATAAAAAAAACGGTTTTCATCAAACGGAAATGGAATCATGTCGTCTTTCTATGGCGAAAATGTTATCGTTCCACTCTGTATTATTTTGGCGAGTTGATTTTATCCCATCTTGTGATTAATTTGTTTGCTCGATTTTGACCACAACTCGATGAAATCACCTGTCAAATGTTGACGGCAGGAATAAAATGGCCGAAAGCGTCAAGTCTGCTTTTATATCAAATTCTCGGCGTAAAGATGGCTTTCGATCAATTTTTCTCCTCATCCGAACGAGTGCATGTGTGTTTTGGAGTGCATGGCATGAGTAAGCTATCTTGCGCATGAAGATTGTTCGAATATATCCTTCTGGCCTTATGGAACCATAAAAGAGAGAGCGGACCACGAGGAAGTGTTTATCGCGTGCAAAAGAGAAAAAAACAAAGCGCCGGTCAACGATGACTAGTTTTATTGTGACTAGCTCAGAAGCCGATTTTCTTTAAACGAATTCTTGTATTATGTTTGAAGTGTTATAAATTATAGAATGGATGTTAATAAAACGTATTTAAATAGTTCAAATAATTTACTATGTAAAAAAAATCCAGTTTTATAGGGGGTGGGTAGCTTATTTACCAATCTAAATGGTATACCTTAATTAAAGACATCGCCGAAAATACTGAAAGAAAACATAAGAGTATCCGTAAACTGATTTTTTTTACAGAGATACGAAGTGCCTTCATTAGGTTTCCAGGCGTTTTTGTAGACGCATTCAAAATTGGTCTCGTGAAAATTCAGTATGTTTTTGCTATACATCTTATGAGATGACTGGCCAAATTTTATCAGTTCAGGGACAAAGGAATATCTACAGCAGGAATTGGAATACACCCTACTTTAGCCTGATTGTCACAGCAGATGAATTTTTAAAAAATGCAATCAGGATGTAAGGACAAGTAAAAAAAACGATATGCAATACAATTCTGTTTTAAATTTGGACAAAATGTAACAGAAACGTATGGAATGCTTCAGATTGCTTTTGCACCAGAGTTGATTGGCTGTATAAAGAACTCTCATGGATAAGGACCGCCGTGTGTCCATAGAGACAA
>NC_136522.1:75083084-75085584 GCF_053919585.1 Euprymna scolopes
CTTTACATAATCTCTTCTAAACATGGTCTCAAATAATAGTCCCTTGCGTTCAAGCGGCAATATGCCTTGTTTCGGATGAACAAGCGTGTAAAATAATAAAATAATAGAAGTGTGATAGACGCACGAAAATTATATTTAAATCGTAAGTCTCCCAGATGTAATAAAAATATTGTTTAAACTTAAAACCAAAATATCGACGTACAGACAGTACTTCTAATTGAGCAACTTGTACACATCAAAGAACTACGACAACTAGCCGAGTTATACTACGTTGCCGCCATTTTTTTTTTTTTTTGCTTGCTTACCGGAAGTAGAGCGAAGAGCGCTCGCGGAGGGGGAGTTGAATTCACTAATCACCGTCGAGCGAACGACGCCATTTGCAAATCCGACGCTCGCATTAAGCACTGATTTTTGTTGCTATTGTCGTCAGTGCGTCTTTATGTCAGACGAAATCATCAAAGATTGGGATCAAGGCGTTCTACTCCCTATTATATATGTCTGATTTTCATGTATAGCTAGTGCTATTGATTTGTCGATCTATTAATCTATTTGAATTATTCTTTATCGATTCCAGCTATATTTTTAATATATGCGTGTGTGCGTGTTTGTATTTTATTAAAAATACTCGAATGAAATTTTAAAATGCAGTTTAAAATCCTACAAATACCATCTAACTTCAAAATACTGCAGACTTAGCACTTGCATAAATCGAATTTCTACTAATAAATCCTTAATACCAAAGAGGATTCAACCATATAGCGACAGGAAAAATAATAAACACACGTTAACTTAAACAGGTAAATAAAAAACAGGGATCATCAGCTGATTACCATATAGCTGTTTCAAATATTTAAAAACAGCAGAGAAAATTCACTTACTATTTGATTTATCCTTATATATATATATATAGTAACTTACTATATATATATATATATATATATATATATATAGTAAGTTATAAAATATATATGGCATATATATTTATAACTTACTACCTAGCTCTACTACGTATTGAGCACTGTTGAAGAAAATACTTAAAGTTTACGCATAAATTTATAGTTTCGTATATTAATTTATGTGATTAAATTAAGTAATCATATATATATATATATATATATATATATATATATATATATATAACATAAAACTCTTCACCTTCATTCCTTCACCTCTAATCCATGCCCATATATATATATATATATATATATATATATATATATATATATATATATATATACACGGGGTGACCCAAAAAAAACGGACCTCGACTCTAATTAGGCCCCGTTTCTTAGTGTTTTGTCCGAATGAAATGAAACTTTGTTTATAACTAGTTTATTATATTCAAAACATCACATCAAAACACTAGGGTCTTTGGCCTTTTTTTTCCGTTCTACAGCATATCTTCTAGATGGACTCCATTTAGCTTTTGTTTTCTTTTTGGGGTCACCCTGTATATATAAAGGTGAGAATATCTAACAACAATTCGTCCTTTAATAATGAAATCAGTGATATTAGACAGGGAAATTCCCTAACCACTTTAATTTAAAAAAAAAACTTAAATCTAAATTATCCCTTTATCTATAAATTGAGCTACTCTTATCACCTCTCCATATCAGAAGCTATAAGTATAATCACTTCCCCCAAAGTATCAACTTAATTATTTCCAAGAGCGAACTTATGTCCCAATGTAAAGATTAAAAAAATCGAATATAACCAATTCGAAATTACTTAACTAACCTCTCAAACCTACGGCTTTTAATTTACTCAATATAAAAGACTTTTATTACTTTTTTCTTTTTTGTAAAAGAGCTGCTATGCACTAACCTTGACGTTATATCCACATATATGTATGTTTGTTTTTATACATAATGTGTGAGTTTATATATATATATATATATATATATATATATATATATTTTACACAGTGATCACCACTTATCAAGGCCCGGAAGCCACTCAGGGATAAGGGTTATTGCAAGTACATTACGTTAGTGTGGAGATTTGATGAAGTGTTTACTTAAGGGGGCGGTTCATTAGGAATTTGTTAACGTTGGACTTGAACACATCCAATTTGTAGTCCGGTGGGAAGCAGGCAGACGGAACAGAGTTCCACAGGCGCGCAGTTCTAAGAAAGAAGCTTTATTCATGGAATCCGCGTTTTGATTTAGGAACAGATATAGAGTGGGGGAAATTTTTCACAGTGGATTCAGCTAGACGGGTGTTTTTCGTGAAAGATTGGCGAGGGGGAACCAGAGATTGGAGTTCAGACGAGCACCTGCCATGGAAATAACGATAAAACAAGGATAGGCTTGCAACTTCTCTTCTGTGGGAGAGAGGTTGCAGGGTAGAGAAAAGGGCATCCCCCACTAAGCCACGAAGTCTATTTTGTACTCTGTCAAGGCAGGATAGGCTGTTTTTAGCAGCTCCTGCCCAGATATGGCAACAGTATTCCATCCTTGGACATACTTGGCTTTTATATAGATAGAGAATTTCATCAGTA
>NC_136522.1:75090584-75093084 GCF_053919585.1 Euprymna scolopes
AATATGTAAAAATACGTAATGTATATAAATATGTAAATATATGTAAAAAATATGTAAATATATGTAAAAAAATATGGAAATATATCTAAAAATATATAAATATACGTATATAAATATGTAAATATATGTATAAATATGTAAATAT
Source organism: Euprymna scolopes (assembly GCF_053919585.1). Classification (NCBI taxonomy): domain Eukaryota; kingdom Metazoa; phylum Mollusca; class Cephalopoda; order Sepiida; family Sepiolidae; genus Euprymna; species Euprymna scolopes. The sequence continues at coordinate 75,090,730 of NC_136522.1, forward strand.
ATGTAAAAATATGTAAATATATATAAAAATATGCAAATAGATGTATAAATATGTAAATATATAAAAATATGTAAATATATGTAAAAATCTATAAATATATGTAAATACATGTATAAATATGTAAATATATGCAAAAATATGTAAATACATGTAAAAATATGTAAATATATATAATTGTATGTATAAATATGTAAATATATGTAAAAGTATTTAAATATATGTAAATATATGTATTAATATGTAAATATATGTAAAAAAAATGTAAATATATGTAAAATATTTTAATATATGTAAATATATGTATAAATATGTATATTTATATATAAATATGTAAATATATGTAAAAATATGTAAATATATGTAAAATATGTAAATACGTGTAAAAATATGTAAAAATATGTATATGGTGATTAAACCACGCAAACGCGTACACGTTTTATTTATTTATTTTTTTATTACATTTTAACCCCAAACAAGGCACATTGCCACTTTGGTGTAGGGGGCTACTATCAGGGACATGAGCTACTGGGACACTATGTAGGGAGTTGGGCAGCAAGATGCCGGTTCACGTTACACTTGAACTTCAGTTGGGGAAGGAGGGACCCAGAAGAAACTACTGGAGTAGACAGCTCTACTGACATCTAGGGATCTATACTGTGTAGGGGTGGGATTCAAGCTGTTTGTTGGGTTTGTCGAGGTTATTTACGTCGTGGGGGCACAAGTTCTTGCAGTTCATCAGAGCATTTACCATTAAAATACTTATAGAACAGGCAAAGGGATGTAACATTTCGTCCGTGGGACAGAGGCTAAAGCTTAGATGACAGTTCAGGACCTATCAGGTTGAAGATTCTCTTTTGGATCTTATATAAGAGCGAGCGACTAGTGGCATATGCATCAGCCCAAATATGACAACAATACTCCATATATGGGCAAATGGTGGCCTTTTAGAGGTGCATGATATTTTCGGGCGTTAGTAGCTTTCTAGCACGGTAGAGAGGGCCTACCTTCCTCGCAACAGTTCTGGCAATGGTCTCAATGTAATTGTTCAAACTCATGTTTCCTGTGAACATTAAGCCGAGGAGTTTAAAAGAAGTACTTTAAGTCAATGAATCTTTGGCCATTACTATTGGTGGTAGAGAAGGTTTCTCATAGTTATTGAAGGAAACAAGTTTAGTCTTAGCTGCATTGAATGTGACCATCCATTTTTGTCCCCATTCTACTACAGATTGAAGGTCATCTTCTAGTGTTTCTGCCATTTCCTTAGATATGTGTTTATTTGTTTTCTGTTTGTGTCTGTTATAGAGCGTGGTGTCATCAGCATATATACCCATCTCAGAGGCAATTTTTTCGGGTAGGCTATTTATGAATATTAGAAATAATAAAGGTCCAAAAATAGACCCCTGAGGCACTCCTACGGGATTGTCGAACTAGGAGCACGGATTTATTGCAACTGATCGTTTTTGTATACAGAGCATTTAAAATTGTCATAGACTCTTGAAAGTATGTTATTGCTATACATCTTATGTGATGACTGACAAATTTGTGTGATTTTAGGTTCAAATGAACAACTACAGCAGGAATTGGAATACACCCTACGAAAGCCTAATTGTCACAGCTGGCCAATGTCAAAAATACAATTTGAACGTGAGGGCACTTTAGAAGGGTGATAAAATTCTGTTTTAAAATTGGTAAACATTCAACGAAAACATATGGAATGCTTCAAAGTAGACCATCTTGCATAAATCGAGCATCAATTTTTAGTGACCTAAGAGATTCAAGGATGGCAGGAAAATAAGAGGTGTCAAAGGAGTTAGTTAGTGAGTTGATTGGCCAAATAAAGACTTTCATTGAGAACGACTATTGATAGTTTATAGAGAATGTGTACAGTTTGGTGTCAGTGTGGGAACTGTACACAATTATTCATGAGGAACTGAAGACGCGGAAGATTTGCGCGAAGTTTATACCAAGAGCGCTCCATCTTTATCTCAGACTATTTGACCAAGATGAACATCAAGACAATTATTTACCCTCCCTATACTGAATATAATAAAGTTATATATAACTGCTGTGGGGTACAAATCACCCCTATTTGAGAACTAAGTGAAATCAACCAGTCCTATGAATACCACTGGTTTCAGAGACTAAAGGAATACATTAATACCATGTTTAACTGCATGCTACGAACACGTTCCTCTCATAACACTTTAGTGGCTCCTGTATTCTTTATGATAAATACATATATTTTATACACTTTACAGGCTTTGTGGTTTCTTTCGCTTGTGATCTCTGACACGCGTTGACAACAATAACTTTTATTCCCCCATAAAATAGATCCTGAAATGTAAGAACATAATA
>NC_136522.1:75095584-75275584 GCF_053919585.1 Euprymna scolopes
AACGCCGGGAAACGCCAGGCACCCAGGCTAGTATAAAAATAAATACAAAATCTTCATTAATCAAAATTATCATATTAAAGCGTGTTTTACGGGCATATATATATTTTCCTGATCTATATTAATGATCTTCCAAATCACATCCTTACATCATTTGTAGACATCTATGCTGACGACACTACCATTTATGGTAGCACATCTAAGACAGTAAACGACCAAGTTCTCTCCAATTCTCTCTCCTAGTACAATGGGGTAAAGAATGGCTGGTTACTTTTAATGCATCTAAAACCAAGCTTCTCTCTTTACATCATCAACATTCTGATCCACATCTCACATCAATTGAAATGAATGGCTCTCGTCTTCAGGAGGCCTCAAGTTTTGACAAACTTCTTGGCTTGACCATTACTCCTGATCTGAAATGGAACACGTACATCAAATTTGTTGCCAAGGCCGCTGGAAAAATGGTGGGATCTTTCTATCGATCCGGTAGATATCTCACTGCTGATGCTATTCTCTATCTATATAAAAGCCAGGTACGTCCAAGGATGGAATACTGTTGCCACATCTGGGCAGGATCTGCTAGAAAGGACTTGGTCTGCCTTGATAGAGTTCAAAATAGACTTCGTAGCCTCGTAGGAGATGTCCTTTTCTCTTCCTTGCAACCTTTATCTCACAGAAGAGATGTTGCGAGTTTGTCTCTGATGTATCGTTATTTTCATGGAAAGTGTTCGATTGAGCTTCAATCTATGGTCCCCCCTCGCCAAACTTTCACAAGAAACACTCGTCTAGCTGTAAACACTATCAATAATTCCCCCCACTCTTTATCTGTGCCTAAACCTAAACGTAGATTCCATAAACAAAGCTTTTTTCTTAGAACTGCACGCCTGTGGAATTGTCTTCCGTTTTCCTGCTTTCCGGCTGACTACAATATGGTTGTCTTCAAGTCCAACGTAAATAAGTTCTTGATTAGCCGTTCCATATAAGTTATCAACTTTACCAAATTTTCATTACTAATGATTACTATAATGTCCAATTTCTACTGTACACTCTTCAACCCTTATCCTTGAGTGGCCTCTTGGCCTTGATAATGTGGTGATGCCTATGTAAATATATATATATATATATATATCAACAAAGGGGTAAGTAATTCAGTACTAAGGGTGTAGTCATCCAACCACTAAGAGCCAAAGCCGATGTCTCACAAGTAGGATTATTTTTCACTCACTAGGACAACATAATCCAACAAGTTTACTCAGCGATCAAATTAATCTTAGATTTATTTAATGAGATGATATATATTAGGTTGACAAGCAAGTTCTTGCGGCATTTTTTATTTTGATTCCAAATGATGTATTTTCAAATAAGTTTTCGTTATAATATTTTTACTTTATATATGATGTAATTACAGAGCGTTTTCAGCTCTATCTAATCGTTTAAATTACAATCGTTTTAAAGCAATTATGTCTTATTTTCTGAAGGTTGAATACAATATATAAAAAAATCAAATTCACACTTTTTTTGTATTTTAATTCAATCAAGGTTGAAAAGCTGTTGGAGCAGCTCGCGATATCACCGAAGCGTTTGGCCCAAGGACAACTACTAAACACACATCACAATGGTGGTTTAAGACATTTTGTATAGACGATGAGAGTCTTGAAGATGATGGACGTAGTGGTCGGTCATCGGATGTTGACAACGATTAATTAATAGCTTTAGTCAAGGCCAATCCACGCACAATTGTTCATGAACTTTTTTTTTAATTAGATTTCCACCGACTTGCGATAGATTGTTAAGACAAAAAATAAATGGATTTAATTGAACAAAAAGAAACGTCGTTATGAAGTGTCATCTTCTCTTTTTTTTATGCAACAAGAACGACCCGTTGCTCAACAGGGTTGAAATTTGTGATAAAAAGTCATTTTTTTACGACAACCGGCGACGTCCAGCTCAGCGGTTGGATACCAGCGAAGCTCAACAACATTTTCTCGAGACCAGAGTTTCACTAAAAGAAGGTCATGATGACTGGTGGCCTGCGACCGGTCTCATTAATGACAGTTTTTAATGGAGGCAAAACTCTTACAACGGAGATATATTGTCAACAAATGGATGAAATGCATCAGAAACTTCGAAAAAACACCCAGCATTAGTCAAGAGAAAAGGTCCAATGCTTCTCCACAACAATGCCCGACCGCACGTTGCTAAATCGACCCTGTAGAAATTGAACAAATTGGGCTACAAAACCATGCCTCATCCGCCATACTCTTCTGACCTCATCTATCGACTAGCACTTTTTCAAGCATCTTGACAACTTTTTTGCATGAGAAATGCTTCAAAAAGCTATGCGATATCAAAAGGCCTTCAGCGACTTCCTTGCTGCCATAATGCATTATGCATTTACGTTACTGTCATAAATAATGCGTAATACATTTACGTTACTGTCATAAATAATGCGTAATGCATTTACGTTACTGTCATAAATAATGCGTTATGCATTTACGTTACTGTCATAAATAATGCGTAATACATTTACGTTACTTTCATAAATAATGCGATATGCATTAACGTTACTGTCATAAATAATGCGTAATACATTTACGTTACTGTCATAAATAATGCGTAATACATTTACGTTACTGTCATAAATAATGCCTAATATATTTACGTTGCTGTCATAAATAATGCGTTATGCATTTACGTTACTGTCATAAATAATGCCTAATATATTTACGTTGCTGTCATAAATAATGCGTTATGCATTTACGTTACTGTCATGAATAATGCGTAATGCATTTACGTTACTGTCATAAATAATGCGATATGCATTAACGTTACTGTCATAAATAATGCGTTATGCATTTACGTTACTGTCATAAATAATGCGTTATGCATTTACGTTACTGTCATAAATAATGCGTTATGCATTTGCGTTACTGTCATGAATAATGCGTTATGCATTTGCGTTACTGTCATTAATAATGCGTAATACATTTACGTTACTGTCATAAATAATGCGTAATGCATTTACGTTACTGTCATAAATAATGCGTTATGCATTTACGTTACTGTCATAAATAATGCGTTATGCATTTACGTTACTGTCATAAATAATGCGTTATGCATTTGCGTTACTGTCATAAATAATGTGTTATGCATTTGTGTTACTGTCATAAATAATGTGTAATACATTTACGTTACTGTCATAAATAATGCGTAATACATTTACGTTACTGTCATAAATAATGCGTAATACATTTACGTTACTGTCATAAATAAAGCGTAATACATTTACGTTACTTTCATAAATAATGCGTAATACATTTACGTTACTTTCATAAATAATGTGTTATGCATTTACGTTACTGTCATAAATAATGCATAATACATTTATATTACTGTCATAAATAATGCGTAATACATTTACGTTACTGTCATAAATAATGCGTAATACATTTACGTTACTGTCATAAATAATGCGTAATACATTTACGTTACTTTCATAAATAATGCGTAATACATTTACGTTAATTTCATAAATAATGCGTAATACATTTACGTTACTTTCATAAATAATGCGTTATGCATTTACGTTACTGTCATAAATAATGCATAATACATTTACGTTACTGTCATAAATAATGCGTAATGCATTTACGTTACTGTCATAAATAATGCGTTATGCATTTACGTTACTGTCATAAATAATGCGTCATGCATTTACGTTACTTTCATAAATAATGCGTTATGCATTTACGTTACTGTCATAAATAATGCATAATACATTTACGTTACTGTCATAAATAATGCGTAATACATTTACGTTACTGTCATAAATAATGCGTAATACATTTACGTTACTTTCATAAATAATGCGTTATGCATTTACGTTACTGTCATAAATAATGCATGATACATTTACGTTACTGTCATAAATAATGCGTAATACATTTACGTTACTGTCATAAATAATGCGTAATACATTTACGTTACTGTCATAAATAATGTGTAATACATTTACGTTACTGTCATAAATAATGCGTAATACATTTACGTTACTGTCATAAATAATGCATAATACATTTACGTTACTGTCATAAATAATGCATAATACATTTACGTTACTGTCATAAATAATGCGTAATACATTTACGTTACTGTCATAAATAATGCGTAATACATTTACGTTACTTTCATAAATAATGCATAATACATTTACGTTACTGTCATAAATAATGCATAATACATTTACGTTACTGTCATAAATAATGCGTAATACATTTACGTTACTGTCATAAATACACTTGTTTTGCTTTGTAAAAAGTTTGTTGATTCTGATAGTGCTTATTTTGATCAATAAATTGTAATTTGAACGAAGATATATTCATCAGAATTTTGAATTTAAAAACCGCCAGAACTTTCTTATCAACCTAATATACAATTATTTCTCACAATCGAACCCCGAAGCTCACACAAACCATGAAAGCCGAAGACCGAAAGTCCTAGACTCGCGTTTGGCTTTTCTTTGGGCTCAACATTAGAACATATCCAAACTCAGGATTCGAAACCCGAGTCACCTGAACCGTGATGCCACATACAAGGTCCATGGACTAATACGGATCAAAGCACAGCGAAGTCCGACTGTGGAATGTCCATACTTTTTAACAAAACGTGAAAGTCAGCCAATCACTAAAAACCCAGGCCGATGTCTCACAAGTAAGATTTTATATGTGTGGATGAGTGGAGGCGTGTAAGCCTTTGTATTTTTTGTTGTTTTTTACTTATGACCACATATTTCATTTCTATTTTCCAAATCCTATTTTCTTTGGAAGAAGGCAGTGCGTGAATTATTGCTGCTTCTGTTGGCCACGTCAAACATCACTTAAGTAGGATTAAAGATAAGCTAACCGTACAAATGGACATTTCCTTTTTTTTTCTCTATTTATATTATTTTTTCCGATTTCTTTACTACTACTACTACTACTAATACTACTACTACTACTGCTGCTGCTGCTGCTGCTGCTACTACACTATCGTTGTTGCTACTACTACTACTGCTGCTTCTGCCTGTACTATTTGTGCAAAGTGCACATGCTTTCATAGATACCAGTTGACTACCTTGACAATCAAGCTGTGATACATATCAACCTGCCAGGGTCTTTTTTGCTGTTTAGCTGCGATATGGTTCTATTGGATCCTAGAAGACACTCTTTCCCAGGTTTTACCTTCTCTCTGATAATATCCATTGTCTCTTTGATAACCCTAAACCCTAACACTAACCCTAACCCCTAACCCCTAACCCTAACCCTAAACCCTAACCCTAATCCTAACCCTAACCCCCCTAACCCTAACCCTAAACCCTTAACCTAACCCTAACCCTAACCCTAACCCTAAACCCTCAATCTCAAAGAGGCAATGGATATCCTCTGTAAGGGTATCTGCGCATGTAATTGTGAGGCAAGGTTTGCACAATCCTACAACTACAGCTCTCCTGTTCGAGTCCAGTGGCAAGGAGAAGTGCAGGACGACTGGAAATGATGCCGAGATAAACGGAAAGCTCACGCAGCACGTGGAAATTCCAAAATGGTCACCCATTTTTGTACTGACCAGGCGTAACGTTGCTTAGCTTCGGTAATCTAACGGGAACGGGTGCGTCAACGTGATTATACCGTATAATATTAGATTTAGTAATCTCTCTGGGAATAGTTTATTAATTGCGATAGAACAAATGCAAAATTTCTACTTTATCTTTTTCCTTCTTCCTTTGCTCCTCCCATCTTCATCACTACTACTACTACTACTACTACTACTACTGCTAAGGTTAATTTGCAAATTTTAGAAAAACGAATAATGTTATAAACCAAATAGAATAGCTTTTTAGATGATTAAAATCATTTTTTTCCTTCGGAGACTTTCGGTGTAAGAAACCTTTTTTCAAAGGTGAGTTTGTTGTTCTGTTCTAGATAAATTTCTCTTCATTTTGTTGCTGGTATTAACCCCGAGAAATTGGCCGCTCGTAGAAAGAGAAAAAGACACGTCCGATGTTACTGACGGTCGTTGTAAGTCTGAGTGTGTTTCAGTGGTTGGCGCGAATTTTAAATCTAAGGAGCTTGGTCACAACTTTGTAAGATTGCTCTTCCTACTACTACTACTACTACTACTACTACTATTAATAATAATAATAATAATAATAATAATAATAATAATAATAATAATACTGTTGCTTGTACGACTTTTTCAGTATTCAAATCGCATCTGTTTGCATTTTCCCAGTAAACTACCTTCCCAACCAAGCCTGATGCAAATCAGTCCGACAGCGGGTAACAATTTGAGAAGGCGAGGCGCTGTATCGCTGTACCGTGAGGTCCAATACTAGGTTGAGAAATTGGCGCGGTCTATCCTTGTCCCGAGAGTAGATGAGCGTCTTAATCCGTGTTAGGCAACGCATCTAGTGATGACGTAACAATAAAAAATACCCTTGATAGCTCTAGCGAAACATCAAGTATTTAGCTACGGACAAGATTTGAATTACACTGCAAACTCGTGTAGTGAGTTCAATCTTGGCTGCGGTCGCATGTTACACTATGTTATATGCTCTAATTCGCCATTTCTTTGGGAAGTCTTATAATTCGTCCATGTAACGTCTACTCTCCCCATTTTCTTCCATGTTGTTGATTTCTGCATCGTTCAATGATTAATGTTGGCTTAAGAAACTAAAATGGCTGATTACCGCTGCAAGCACCGTTAAAAAGTGCGTGCACCGATAATCAGCCATTTTTTAAAAAATTTTATCTTCCTGATATTTTTAAAATCGCATTTGTCACACTGTCTTCAACATTTACCAGTCCTCTTCCCTTTTCATTCCGTTTCACTTCGAGTTTACAAATATATTCTGATATCATATTCTAACATCATTCGTTGATATCTACGCAGACAATATAACAAATATATGGCAGCACTTCGAAGAGGATTGGCAAGCAAGAACTCTCTGTTTACAAACCATGTGGTGCAGCGTGGTACAAAATTAGCTTGTTATTTTTAATTCATCCAAAACAAGCTTCCTTTTTTTCACTGCCAACACACGGTTCCTCGATCTATCCAATCGAAAAAAAAAAGCTATTTATAAGCTGTTAAAACTGAGTTTGATCCCTGAAATAGAATAGTCCAATTCTAATTTTTTTTTTATTGTATTTTCACCCCAAACAAGGCACATTGCCACTTTGATGGACTCTGAAACGACTAAGCCGATTTTTATGAAACTTCACAAAAATGTTCTTAGGAAAGTTTTGTATAAGAATGTCTCTGATAAGCATCGAGAATGGTTAATCGATAATCGAAAATCAAACGATTAGAGAAGGAATAGTTCAATTTGAAACAAAGTAAACACCTTATAAAGCCTACCATCAAAAGTGCATGCGAGAAGTTTTATCGCTACACAAGCAGAAGGGCTCAGCGTATAAAATCAAAAGTAGGTTTTTAATAAGATAGGGAAGTATGCATATGAAGTTTCATCACGGTGCACCGAAGTAAGTCTTCTTCTACTTCATCTCCTTCTTCTACATTTTCCCATCTTCTCCTCCTCCTTTGGTCTCTTTTATTCTTTTTCTTTTTTTTTGGGGGGGGGTTTCTTCTTCTTTTCTTTATCAATCAAATCTTCTTTTTCTTCTTTTTTTCTGATTTATCAACTATTTCTTCTTTACCGACTACCTTTTCTTTTATTTATTTTTCCTTTTTTCTTCTTTTTTCCTTCTTCTTCTTCTTTACCAACCATATTTTCTTCTTTTATTTCTTTTTCCTTTTTCTTCTTTTTCCTTCTTCTTCTTCTTCTTCTTCTTTATCAACCACCTTTTCTTCTTTTATTTCTTTTTCCTTTATCTTCTTTTTTCTTCTTCTTCTTCTTCTTCTTTACCAACCACCTTTTCTTCTTCTTCTTCTTCTTCTTCTTCTTCTTCTTCAGTGTCCATCTCTTATTCGTATACTATTTCTTCTTCTCCTATGTTTTCATCTTCCTCCTCTTCCTCATTCTTTATCTTCTTTTGCTTTTCTTTTTCATTTCTTTTGATCTTTCCTATTTCTCTTTTCCAACTGGCCCTTCTTATTGTACTGCTTCTCCTTCTCCTCTTCCGTCTTCTACATCTTCTCCTTCTCACTACTTTCTTCATCTTATTCTAATTTCTCTTCATCTTTCCCGCTACATTCCTTTTCCTCCTTCTTTCCTACCCCTTTCCTTTCACTTATTCCATCCATCACTTTCCATATCTGACGATTCGAACCGCAAAAGTATTGACTAAATAATCCTTTTCCGCCAGTCGCAACAGATTCCGCCTTAAGCTTTCAGCCAAAACTAATCACCTTTCGGATTGCCGTGTCGCCATTTTGAACGCAGTGACGCCGCCCAACTAAAGCCGTTGCGAGACTCGGAGTTATATTTTCGAAAAATCAAGAAACGACAAATATCAGTTAATCAAAGAGGGATGAATAATTATACGCTGACTTACCAAATACCGACCAACTCCCCGTATTTATAAAAGATGATTGAATAGAAAAACATTCCGACATTTTTATGTTCATTATTATTATTATTATTATTATTATTATTATTATTATTATTATTATTTATATATTAATACGATAGCGTGTGTGGTCTTTTGTGTGTCACGCTTACATCCGGGTCGTTTAATTACTATGTTCTATTTCTTGTCATAAAAAATTTTACCAAGAATTCTCCATATATTTTTTGTTTCGGTTTCGACTATAGCTGATGGCATTTAAATCATCTAAAAGAAATTTTATAAATAATTTTATCAAGAATTCTCCATAAGTTTTGGTTTTGGTTTCGCTTATGACTGAAGGAACTCAAGTTATATATATATATATATATATATATATATATATATATATATATATATATATATATATATATATATATATATATTCACATAATATACGTATATTTTCATTTCTTGTATGTATATTTACTTATATTTTACTATATGTATTTTTCCCTGAATTTGCAGATACCGGCCATCCTCTCCCCTTAAATAATTTTTATTTTATTTTTTTATTTTTTATGTTATATTTTATATTTTATTTTATGTTTAATTTTTTTTATTATTATTTATTTTATTTATTTATTTATTCTTTATTTATAATTTATTTTCTATTTATTTATTAATTTATTTATTGTTTATTTTTTATTTATTTATTTTCCTTTTTATAGTCGTCTAACAACTTTTGCTGACATTTTTTAAGTGATGACCTGTACATTTCAGTTGACCTATATTATTTTGCCCTATATATTTTTTTCGCGTCTTTAACATTTCCTGTCTGGGTCATTTTGACTTTTGTTTCCCTTTACTTTATTTTATATTTTATATTTAACTTTATCATTTTTTTCTCTTCTTTCTCTTACATGATCTTTCTTATTTATTTTTATACCTCGGAAGTAGAGTGAAAAGCATATTTTATTTTTATTTTATTAATATTATTGGAATCTTTTCTTTTTTCCTTATACACATTTTTGTAAATTATTCCATGGATTTTTGCCTTTGGATTATTATGGACCATCTTCTTCCAATTACGAGATTTCCCTGGATTTTACTTGTACAAATGGAAATTCTTAAAATTTTCTTGAAGTTTTACATTTGGATTTTACCGTCACTGGATTTTTTATCTTCCACCAGACTATTCATTCATGTGTAATCACTTTTTTCTTCACCATATCCCCTCTGCTCACTTTTTTTGTTTTCAAGTAAGATCTTTGACTAACTTGTTGTTTCATCAAATATTTCTGCATGCAAAATCCGATCCCGCATTTTGCTAATTCCTACCCTCTGATGAGAAGGAGAGTATTTCTTCGAAACTCCGCGGATTAAGGACAATCCATTTATCTAGTGTTTCCTTTTCAGATTAAATATGTTTTTAACTCATTTCAAAGTGTTTTTTAACATATTTCATTAACTGTTTGCTCATATATATATATATATATATATATATATATATATATATATATATATATATATATATATATCGAGCTTAGGTATTTTGGACGATTTGAAAACATCATTAAATAACAACTCGCTCAGCATCCGCCGATTAGCGTAATGGTTAGGACCCTTGACTGGCGTCGGGTTTCAATCCTGACTTGAGGTAGTTGCCTGTCTGTATGTGGATGACTATACATATGTATATACATATTTTTTTCTTAAGTTTTTAATTCTGTTTCGATTTAAGCTAATGCACCCAAGTCATATGGATATATTTTTTATTTTTGAAATCGCAACTTTATAACATATAAAAATCGATAGAACATTAACTCGATAATATTATATTCGAAATCTGCAAGAATTAAAATATCATATTTAAGCGTACTTTGAGACCGGGCTTTACCAGACGTTCTTGTTTGCTTCGATAAATACTTTTGCTGTTTTAACAAAAAAGCTACTATAATATCAAAGCGTCTCCATCTATACTGAACATCTACGGAATATATTGATATATTACATATGAATAAGTCCTCTGTGGAATATCCTCAGGTCCCGCTAGTTATTATTATTATTATTATTATTATTATTATTATTATTATTATTATTATTATTATTATTATTATTTTTGTTTTTGTTTTTATTATTATTGTTTTTGTTGCTGTTGTTATTATTATTATTATTGTTTTTGTTGTTGTTGTTATTATTATTATCATTAATTATTATCATTAATAATAATAATAATAATTATAATAATAATAATAATATTATTATTATTATTATTATTATTATTATATCATCATCATCGTTATCATTAGCTCACAAGGAGTTTCACACAGGTTATCAAAGATCTCTTCTTGAAAACAGTGTTCACTGGAAGCTGTATCACAACAAGTCCCCCCGAATTTTCAGTACTCTCCACCCCTTTCGATAGTATTTGCAAATAAGCTTGCATTATCGCAACAGCTGCTTGCCATTGATTTCTCCTTGTCAGCGACTATTATTCTTCACTGGAATTTGAGTGGCAATAAGCCTCCCAAAGGCCTCAGTTCTCTTCGTACTTATCCAGCAGAGATCTGGTAAGTGCTTTATCTCCTCGGACTTTCCTTCCTCGTTGACTCTACTTGGCTGTTTGTATTCTTTTTGTTTTTTTTTTGTTTTTGTTTTTTTACGAGGGAGTTCAGTTATGTAGAAATTTGGGATAGAAACCTCATAGATATGCGGCTTCAATGTTCTTGTCCATGTGGCGTTTCATGTTTTGCCTCTGCATCAGAGTGTCTGCTTGTTGCTCACATTCAAGGGTATTCATTAATATTTTAGCTGTTTTCATTATTGTTGTTCGTTGTATTTTCCCAGTCATTCCTCTGATTACAATTTCTCCCATTTTTTATTCAAAGTTTTTCGGGATTGTCCCTAGCGCTCCTACTATTATTGGTATTATTTTGATTTTCTTCATCTTCCATATCCCTTTAAGCTCTCTTGCTGAAATTATAATTTAAAACTTGAATTCACGGTTAAACGAGGAATTGTCTTTCACATGTTTGGATGTTTTATGTTTCTGTTTTTCTGTAAATTTTTCTGGCCAAAAGAAACATCGACAGAGGAGTTAAAAAAAAACAACAAAATAAGCTTTTCTAACAGAAATTATTATTATTATTATTATTATTATTATTATTATTATTATTTTTATTTTTATTATTATCATTATCATTATTATCATTTTCATTATTAATATTATTATTATTATTATTATTTAAAATTTTTACTTTATTAATTATTACTATTATCACTTATATTATTACTAGTAGTAGTAGTGGTTGTCGTGGTGGTAGTAGTGGTGGCATGTTTTTATTATTACTGTAGCTGTAATGGTATGTGTTGTTTTTTGCTGTCATTGCTATTGTTTTTTATTATTTTTATTTTGTTTATATTATTGCTACCGATATTAGTGTTGGCATTATCATTGTAGATTTTATTTCTATTGTTGTTGGTGGTGGTAATGGTAATAGTGGTGGTGATGGAGGAAAAAGGTCGGGAGGGGATCTTTGACCTTGGTGGGGAATCCTCCTAGAGATAATGTCTCGATAAAACTATCGGTGGTAGTGTAACCTTAAATTCACTAACCCCATTTATGGGAGAATGTCAAATCAAAATATTGAAAATAACGAAGTGAATGAGGCTAAAACATCTTGTGATGGTCTCACGTCAGGTAGTTGTCCCACTTGTCAACAGGGTGCGTCCTGTCGTCATCATACAACTGTTCGAAATTCTGAGGATGTGGCTGGATATAGGGGGAGTGAGAATTGCCAGAGAGGGTCCCAAAACACGAAGGGAGTTGGAACAGGAAATGTAAAAAAAAAAAATGTGGACGGATGAGGAAAGAAGAGTACTATGGGAATACTTTGTAAGAAGTGGAAGTACCAAATCTGGTGGATATATCCGAAAAGTGAAAGAAGAATGAGAATCGAGAGGAGGAGGAGCTAGAAGTTATTTTTATTATTATTATTATTATTATTATTATTATTATTATTATTATTATTATTATTGTTGTTGTTGTTATTATTATTATTTACTACTTGGAGTAGTTACCCAGGCCATCATCAAAGATTTCTCTTTGAGGGCGACATGTGTTCTCCTTTGCAAAAGAAATTGCGTTATCGCAACAACCGCTTCCCATTGGTTTCTCATTGGCAGCGACCATTGATCTTCACTGGAATTTGGGTGACAACAAGCCTACCAAAGATCTAATTCCTCTTAGCACTCAACCAGCAGAGGTCTGGTTAGTGCTTTCTCTCCTCGGTCTTTCCATCATCCTTGACCTTCTTCAGTTATTTGGTGTGGTACCAGTTCATGGTGACATATTCCCCTTGCTCTTCGTTTCGTGCTCTACAGCATATTCGTATAAATAGAACCCCTTTTCGCACTGACATACGCATACATTTCATCACTATTATAATTGACAAACTTCCTATACTAAAAATCTAATAGCAGTTGTAGTAGCAGTAATATTAATAGTGGTGGTAGTAGCCAGAAAATTGAAATATATTATTGTTAACCCTGTAACCTTTTTGTTCTTCTTCATATCCTTCTTATTACTGTCAATTTCATTATTATCATCATTATTCTGTCATTGTACCTTCATTCTAATGACTCTCCCATAATTTCCACGTTGAACGCCTCTTCCCCATCGAAATAATTACAATAATTATCGTTTTCTATTAAGATGTATCTCCGCCGTTTCATTATCGGTGTACGCCTCACTCGTGTGCCTCTCGCCTTGCATCCCGCTTTGCCCTCAACCAATCATACCTGATTGAAAGCTGGCAACGGCAGAGGGAGACACCTCCGACGCCGGCGGTTGACAATTCAACCATCCAACTAGACACACACTCACGAAAAAAAAAAAAAAAGAAAGATGGCTGACAGACAAAAATTCGAGGGATGGGTTGTTGCAATATTACGGGTGTGACTGTCGGAAAGTATAGAGGAGATTGGGAGACGGGGAAGATGCAAAAAGCCTGGGTTAGTTATGTGAGCTATGCAACTTAATATCGACTGCAGTTTAATGCTGTCTTATGCTACTCTGGAATCAAGCCAGACAGAATAAGAATAAAAGAATATTAACAAAATTAGATATACATCAGCAGCAGCATCAGAATCAGCAGCAGCAGCAGAATTATCATCATTATCAGCAGCGGCACCACCACTGTCACTACCACCATCATCACCAACAACAACAATACAAATACTACCATCATCATTATTATCATCCGTTTTACATGAAGTTATTTAGAAATAACTTTTCAAACTGCTCTATCTCTGGCCAAGTCTTTATTCATCAATTTGTCTATAACAAAACCCTTATAACATCATCAGATGTTTTCATTGGCTTTCCTCTAAATGAATACGTCTTAAAACATCATGTGATTTGATTCTTAGTCTAAGTGTATTGATGACGTAATTACAAATAAAGATAGTTTTTTTGATACACGTAGATTTTTGTCAGTTGGGAGTTTGAGTTTAAGAGAGACAGTCGAAAGGAGGCGAGCTAATGACTGGTCGTCATGCCTTTGAACCCAAGGAATCTTCCTTTGCGTTCAATGTCGATAGAATTTAGAACATAGACAAGCGTGCAACTTTTACAGTGGAGAAACGCTCTGGGAATAAAAGTTGCTGAAAATACATTTGGGACTTCTGATTGATTCTTTGAACTTGTGGGCACGTGCAGAGCCCTGCTGCCACACTCAGGGTCTTCCAGCGGCCACCTGACTGCACTAGCGGATCATCACACACTTCAGCGCATCCGGGTACACTTTGGTGTTGATTTTCAAGAAAACTTCCAAGATGGAAGGTGGCTTAGTGTGCACTTCACTTGAAATCACACCAAAGACCATAATCGTGGCCGGAAACTTTGTTTTCTCCAGTCCGGGCGCATCCCTGTTATTCGTTGCAATCCAGCGATTCACTTGTAGGGTGCTGGCAATGATCTTGTTGTCATAACTTGGATAGGCTTAGACTATCATTTGCAAATTTCATGCAAAGTTAATTTATAAGTTTGGCAGTGTTCATAGATAGCTTTGTACAGAAATACATCCGATAAGTACCGAAAATCGAAAAAAAATCCGATCGCTAAAAATTTTCTTTGTTTTATAGATGAAAAAAATAATTTTTACAGAGGAATATTTTACGCTACACCTACGAAGGGACATAAGAAATCTTAGCAAATCATTTCGGAAATTAAAAAAAAAAATCCGATCTTAAAATTAGTCCTTTTCTCTTAAAGATAAAAAAGAAGACTTTTTACAGGAGAATATTTTACGTTACACCGGTCAAAGGGAAATAATAAAATTTCAGCAAATCATTTCTTCTTAAAAAAAAACATGTTTATTTTTATCTAGATATATAGTTCAGTGGTAGAGCATCCGAATACAAACTGAATATTTTTTTTCTTATTTACGAATTCAATTTACGATAGAAAGAAAGGTACGATTTAAATACACCGCAAATAATTTCTTCGTTTACATGTATTAAAACTAAACATTAATCAGAAGTGACTTTTCCAGGGCATTTATCGTCGAGCCCAAATATCAGCTGACGTGAAATTTGAATGGCATTATCTTTTGTATTTTTTTTTTTATTTGTTTTGCGAATTAGTTCACCTGGAAAATTATTCCTCCTAATACATAATAATCAATAGAGGATTGATTCTATAATGATACATACGCAATCTGCATACATTAGAATATCATGTTTAAGTGTACTTTACGACCGAGCAACGCCAGGCGGCCAGCTAGTAGGAAGATAAAAAAGATCGAAAAAATGTAAACGAAAAGGGATATAAGAAGAAAAGAAAAAAGAGAAATGAAAAATCTATCTATATATATATATATATATCTATAAAAGTGAACATGTGTGTGTGTCTGTCTGTCTGTGTGTCTGTGCACATTTTCCTTCGCAATAACTTAATAACTTGATTTGAGCCCAAAACAATGAATTTTAAGGGGTCATAATAGGGGTCGAATTTTTAAAAAATTGACCGTTTTTGTTTTTTTGTTTTTGTTTTTTTTTTGTTTTTTTTTGCTCAGCATATACCTCCAAACACCCGGGCAACGCCGGGAACCCATGGTAGTATATCTATAAAAATGAACGTGTCTGTGTGTGTGTCTATGCGTGTGTCTGTGTACATTTCCCTACGCAATAACTCTGTCAATTTCAGTCTACAGACTCAAAATTTGATATACAGGGTACTGAGATTTGGGAAAATCTTTGTGACTGGCTTTCGGACAGCAATTTGGCTGTTAAGGGGTTAAAGTTCAACGATTTGACCTTTGAGAATCTATTAAACTCCTCCGACAATTTTGGGTCTAAACACTTGAAATTTTAGATATAGGTTCCTTGGACATAGACCTAACTTAATAACTTAATTTGAGCCAAAAGCAATAAAGGTTAAGGGGTCACAATAGGGGTCAAAGTTTAAAAAAATTGACCGCTTTTTTTTTTTTTTGCTTAACAAAATGAAAGACGAGGAAGAAATTAACAGAAACAAAAACGAAACCTCAAAAGAAAATATAAATGGAGGAAAGCGAAAATAGAAGAGAAAGAAAAGAAAAGGACAAGAAAGACAAAAGAAAAGAAAAAGACGAGAAAAGAGATAAAAAGACGAGAGAAAAAAATAAAGTGGAAAAACGGAAATAAAACGAGGGGTAAATTTAGATGAGAAGAAACACTTCTTAACGGTACATTTTTTTTTAATTGAAAACGAGGGAAAAAAAGGAAAATGAAGAAAAAAACGTGTAAAACGGACAAAAAGAAATAGAAACGAAAAATGAAGAAAAAAGAAGAAAAAGTAAAAGGAGAACGAAATTAACAGGCAAAAACAATAAGTAGAAGAAAAAAAGACAAGAAAAAGAAGAAAAACAAAAAATGAAAAAGAAATTAAGAGAAAGGGAAAAAGTCTGTTGTTGAATGGGGACAAAAATGCCCACATTCAATGCTGCCAAGACTAAACTTCTTTCCTGTAATAATTACAAGAAACCTTCCCCACTACTAATGACCATGACTCTTTCTCTCTCGGGCAGTCCGTCGATTTCCACGATGACGCGGATGTCGGTTAGTGTCCGTGTTGAAGGCGCAATGTGAGTCCGATCGGAGCTCGGAAAACCCGGCCGCAGATGTGACACCTGTTGGCAGGAAATCCGGGTAGTGGCGCCCGTAGTCGCCTATTTTTGCTTCCTCTCTCGGGCCATCGATTTCGACGATAACGGCTTCAGCAAGAGCACGGCCATCATACTCTAATCGCCTGAGTGCAGAGATCACGCTGCGGGCCCTAGTCCATCAAACCCGCCGGTACGCCCTCACTCCATCGCCACAGGACTTTCACCTCTCTCTCAGCCGAGGCAAAGTAGGAATAAGCAGATGGCCTAGTACTGCTAGCACCATCTCCGCTGAAAGCAAAAGTACAGAGACAAGGACAGGCCAGGACAGTCTGCACACATTCAATCAGCCGCATCCGATGACTGAGGCAGACACAAGTCGAGTTGTACATCACCCTTGTTGACCACGTAGGCACTGCTGTGCTTGTTCATCCTCTGCGCAAGCCATTGCGATTCCTTCCTCGTCCGCCAAGAGCATCCTTAACCAGGCCTAAATTTTTGTGACCCTAAATAGGGGGGGGTAGTGGATACTACACCTTGCCCAAGGGTGACCCAGCACTGCAACGACTAAGGGGTAGTGGCATTTTCCCCAAAACCCTGGAGCTCTCGCACCAGGGCCTTGTTGCCGGATGTAGTTTTACGTCATACCCAGGACTAAACCATGGCTAATAATACATTATCTGAAAGTATTTCGTTCAAACTCTTCGGCTTAACGTTCATGAGAATCATTAATTGAAACAGATACATTATGGGCTTTGTCAAGGCAGCTGCAAAGAAGGTGGGGGTCTTTCTACCGTGTTAGAGAGTTACTTACGCTTTTTTTTAAATCAAGTTTCCCCCAAACAAGGCACAGTGCCACTTTGAAGTAGGGGGCTACTATCGGGGACATAATTTCCAGAGGCATTATGAAGGGAGATGAGCTGCAAGATATTTGTTCACATTACACTTGAACTTCTGCATATCAGTACAGTTGGGAAAGCAGAATCCCGGAAGGGAGTTCGAACGACCTGCAGTTCTGGGGAAGAAACTATTGGAGTAAAAGGCTTTCTTACACCTAGGGATCTCTACTGTAAAGGGGTGGGACTTAGCTGCCCGTCGGGTTTGTTGGGGGTAGTCACATCGAGGAGGTACAAGTGCTTGTAGTTCGTCAGAGCATTCACCATTGAAGTATTTGTAGAACAGGCAGAGGGATGCAATATTTCGTCGATGGGACAGAGGCTGAAGCTTAGATGACAGTTCAGGACCTATCAGGTTGGCGACTCTCTTCTGAACCCTGTCAAGGAGTGAGAGACAAGCAGTAGATGCACCAGCCGTGACATCAGTACTCCATATTCGCCCGTGTATGGAGTATTATTGCCACATTTGCTACTTGTCTCTTCCGTTTAGACAGGTCCCGCACTATCAGCTAAGCTTCAACCGCTGTCCCATCGATGACATTTTGCATCCCTCTTCTTATTTTACAAGTATTTTAATGTTAGGTGCTCCGATGAACTACGAGCCCTTGTACCTCCTCGACGTAAATTCCCCCGACAAACGCGACAAGGAGCAAAATCCCACCCCTACAGAGTAGAAATCCCTAGATGTAAGAAAACCTTCTACTCTAACAGTTTCTTCTATGCTAAACTTTGGAATGCCTTTCCGGTTTCCTGCTTCCCTGACTCTACTGACACGCAGAAGTTCAAGTGCAATGTAAAGAGATATTTTGCATCTCAACTCCCTACATAGTACCTCTATAAATTATATTCCAGATAGTAGCCCTCAACGTCAAAGTGACACCGTGTCTTGCTTGGGATGAAAATGCAATAAAAAATATAAAAAATGAACATGGAAAGAAAGAAAAGTGAAAAAGAAAAAGAGGAACAGATTCAGATAGAAAGAAAAAAAAACTCTTAATTGTGACGATTCAAAGAATTGAAAACGAAAAAACAAAAACAAGTAGTAAAAAGATAAGGAAATAATAAGAAAATATAGAAGAGAAAGAAGGAAAAAAGGAAGGGAAAGAAAAATGAGAAACAGAAAGATAATTAAGAATCGAAAAAAAAATTTCAGTTGTAAAAGAGAAAACCCTAACGGTGCCGATCAAAAAATCGTAATTGAATTCAGCGAAGTGTTGATTAGCAATGTTCGTCTCTTCGCCCAACCAAGAGTTGAGTGTTGGTTGAACGCCGTTTCGACTCTCCCGCGTCCTTCTTCTCTGGTAGGTTTCGGCATTTTCATCGGTAATGCCGGTGTTTTAGGGTGAAGGGTCGGGAAGAGCGACACGCAAAATTGACTGACAGGTTAATCGAAAAATCAGACTCAGACAGCAACCAAGTAGAAACTCTCTCTCTCTCTCTCTCTCTCTCTCTCTCTCTCTCTCTCTCTCTCTCTCTCTATCTATCTATCTATCTATCTCTTTAAAAGCGAAAGACGTCGTAAAAAGAAGTAAGGAGGGCGTGTAACAGAAAGAGAAGGAAAGGTAGAAAATTATTGGGCTTAGTGGATCTCGAAATCCAGTATGAACGATGCCTATCGCATAATAAAAAAAAATACACTCCATACTGTGGATCCTATTTGCGTTAAAAAAATAGAGCTTCATCAGTTTTGTATATTAGCCGAAAGTGCCGACTGGATTATCAAAAATATATTTTCGGGTAAAAAATTAAAGCTCCGTAAGACTGAAATAGAAAGCTCCTTTGTCTGACCGATAAGTGGGGGAAATAATGAAACAAACGAGAAATTGTGCATTTTCTCCCAAATATATGGCGTCTAGTAACATCATTAAGCTGGATACTCCACCAGACTAGATAGATTCCTGTTTGTAATCATGTAGAACCAAGAGACTTCAAGAAGCATATACTTTTACATATTTTACTGGTCAATTGTGGAGGGCAGAGTTTCTATTAATCACTTCTTTACAAACTTCAAAGTTAAAAAGTAAAAACTGTAGTGCAACACTCGAATAATTATCCATCTTATATAGAGATTAAGTTTTAGCGTTAGATATAAACATTATTAGATTTTCCATTTAAAAAGAAACATAATTGTGTTGTCCACATATACATAATAAAAACAACCATTGAATATAAACTGTAGAAGAGAAATAACGAACAACTGTGTTCACAAGATAAAATTTACTCTAGGATAGAGATACAAAATAATTTTAAAACTAACAAAAACAACAGAAAATAAACAAATAAACTAAATAAACATGAATATACAAAAACTATCACACATATATGTACGTATATATATATATATATATATATATATATATATAAACTAACATAAAAAAACAAAAAACCCTAACCTAGATTTAACACAGGTCAAGAAACTAAATATCCAGGCTAAATAGAGCACACACAAACGAACAGCTCAACCAGAGGTCAAATAGGCCTTTGTCCGGTAAGTGCATGTTCATTGGCTGATAGGAAGGGCGCGGTGGATACTAGAAAGCTGATTGGCTAACTAAAATCTCGATAGAAGTTGCGTATATAAAAACGACAGACAACCACAAAATTCGCACATAAGCCTGAAGAGTCCTAGAGTGGATGAAACGCGGAATATTCAGTATAGCTTAATCGCCATATATATTTTATAACTTTAAATATATATAGTAAGCTATAAAATATATATGGCGATTAAGTTTTGTTTTACGGCATATCAACTCTTTTCAGGTTATTTAATGCCGAATCCAAAAATTTGGAAGAAAAAAATTTTAATAGAATATATTTGTTGTTTTCAAGTCGGTTTCTATTTAACCCATAGTTGGAACCCTAACAGGTACTACCACTCCGGGTCAGAGTGGACCTGGGAGCAATAACAATTAAAAGGTGGCTCCACAATCCCCAAAGCCCGCAAGCTGGGGCCTTACCACTGGATATAGTTTAAGGTCATATCCAGGACCATTTTTAAGAGGAGAACAGTCCATAATCATAAGCGTGCGTTTGTGATCATCCTGTAAGGACACTAGTTTGATATAAGATTATTTTAAAAAGAAGAAATTCTCATTCGATGTGGTAATTTTCCATGATGAGAATTAAGGTTCATGTGCTTGGCGTGTAAATTTAAAACAAGGGGTTTAAATGTCTCTCTCGCGACGGAGTAAATTTGGGCATTCAATCATGGGGAAAACAAGAAAAAACCTGATACAACTGATTTTTCGCGGGCGTTCTAGGCGATGCTGTTTTACGTCTAACTTGTTGGAGTCCGGCGTATGTGACGATCCTGAACTGTTGGAATTTTGGCGGCCAAATCCTTATATAGAGATGTTATCGAATGTTCAAGCCAGTTCGCTGTGTCTCTACGCGAGGAAACGTAATATAGTTCCTTTGTTTTATGTGTGCGGCGGTCGTATAACGACATTGTGTGCTTACGCCTTCTTCATATGCGTGGGAGTTGAAAACGGTGATTTCTATGAAAATGTTCCTGCTGGAGATTTGTCCCAACCTTATGTAGCGGTCCATACTGACTGAATACTACACACCTGATTATTGCTGACAGAACAAGAATAATCTCGCGGATTAACTAAAGAGTTCAGTAAAAATTCTGTACAAATTCCCGAGTTCGACATAAAAAGTTCAGATTTGGAACAGACCGACCTTAAGAAGGCCGACGGTTAAATCGATCAATGGGTTGTGAGAATAACATCCAAGATGAGAACAATTGTACGAATGAAAAACATAATTCAGACGAAAGATGATATTAAATAACCAGAAAAGTGTTGATATGCCATAAAATAAAACAATTAATCACAAACCTACGAGCATTTAACAAATAGCCTATGTTTCTCTCGAGGTGTCTTTAATAAGGTTGTGTGACCACTTTTACTGATAGTACACACATGAAACTCTATTTTACTTCGATGTATTCTCCTCCGAATTGAATGCACTCGTAGTACCGTTCCAGCAACGTTTGGAAGGCGCTATAGAAGTCCTCTTGTGTGAACGTGTCAATGGGCAGCGTCACATCCCTTTTCAAATCCTCAATTGTCTCATAACGACAGGCTCTAAGCTTAGAGAATAACTGAAAGTCACAAGGTGCAAGATTTGGCTTATCGAGAGGATGCGGAACTGTTTTGACGCTCATTTTGGTCAAACTGTGATCTTCTCTAAGCACCCTTGGGACAAACCTTGCGCAGATCTTCTACATCTTCAGTTCCTTGCAAATAATTGAGTGAACAATTCTCACACTATCAATTGTGAACTTATTGCCTGTATAGACACACGACAGGATTTATCCATGAAATTCTTAATTTGATCAATCAACTCTACTGTTCTAACTTCCTTACTCCTCCCATATCTCTTATCATCCCCTACAGACTCCCGGCCTTGCTTGAATCTCGTATGCCACTCAAAAATTGATGTCTGATTCATGCAAGATCGTACAAAAAGCAGTTCGAAGTATTCCATACGTTTCTGTGGCATTTTTCTAAGTTAAAACAGAATTTTATTGCATAACATTCTTCTAAAGTGACGCCACGTTCAGATTGCATTTTTGAAATTCACCAGCTCTGGCAATCAGCCTTTAGTAGGGTGTATTTCAATTCCTACTGTAACTGTTCATTTCAATCTGAAAGCATAAAAATGTGATCGTCATCTCATAAAATGTATAGCAATAAATTTTCAAGTGTCTACGACAATTTTAAATGCTTTTACAAAAAATTCTAGAAACTTATTTTATGGCACCTTGTTTTTAACACTAATTTTACTTCGACGTTTTTTTTCTGTTATGCATTAGGAACTCTATTATTATTAAGACTGCTGTGAAATTTGAACAAGGGTCACTCTTAGTGCATATCAGTAAACCCCAGATCTGTAAAGAAGAATCCTTGTCAAGGTTAAAACATTATAGACAAAACAAAGTCGAACGATAACGAACAACGGCACGGTTTCGAAAAGAGAAAATTAAGGTTTTCAGTTAAATTCTCTCTGGGAAGCAATGCGAATGAGACACGGTTAATGATCTAAGCAACGGATAATAACATACAATTTTACCGATATCTCTATTGGTCTGCGTAACTTATTTCTTTAGTTAGAAGCTAAGAAATAAATAATTATTAAGCTATTATTAGTTAATCCCCGGAGTTAATTCTCCAAATAAAACCTTAAGGAAAATTCCGTGAACGTCTATTTTGCTATTCTTTTTTTCTTTTTTTTTTTTTTTGCATAAAAAGAAGCGAAAAATGACGACAAAGAGAAACTGCAAAGTTAGCCATTAATTAAGAAAACAAAAGAAAATTTGATATTCATAAAATCCATTTAAGCTTGTCATTGACTATTAGAAAAAAAAAAGAAGAAAATATTAAAGAAATTAAACGCGAAAGCTGCGTAATAGAGAAGAGGGAAAAGTTGTAGTTTATTAATGAAAATGTAAAATTTCGTTTCTAAATTTTTTTAATGATGATTGATTCTTCGGACTACTATTTTCAGCTTGAGTGTTATTTTCACAACGTTTCAGTCGTTTATTGAGGTGTACCTTATTCAACTCTGGAATCTTTCTGTTGAATTCGGGAATCGGCACAAATTCAACCATGTACTTTATCCATTACGCCACTCCAAATGCGAACAATAGTCCGAAGAATGCAAATAATATATCACATTTCTTTCTATGTTCGTTTCTCTTTATGTTGCCAGTTCTTTCTCTTTTATTAAGTGGTGACACTCCTAGTTTCGCTTCACCTCGGCTTCCCAACCTTACCCTATAATTCGCCGCTCTCTCATTTCAATTTCCTCGGAAAAATCGTTTATTCATAATTAAAGCCCATTTCTACTTGAATTGCGTAATCCACAACTCACTTACATGTCGCGCACGCGCATACGAACGCACAAATTATCGGTGCATCTACGCATGCGTAGACTAGCAATTTGCTTCCAATAAACAAAAAATATGTATTGAAAACCAGATACGAACAGACACACACGCACACACACACACACTAAGACAATATAGCGACAACTTATTTACATGCACTTTTCTAGCCTCTTTTGTGTCTCAACATAAATAGATAGATATAAGATTAGCTGCACATGTAGTTTACCGTAAACCAAGTGTTGTGCAATAACCAACAGAATCTTTTCTGGACGGCCATTTCTTGGATCCGGAGCAAGTAGTCCAAGATACCAGCAAAAGTCGGCTGAGTTGTTAAGGATACGACTGACAGCCTGTGTGTGCCGGGTTCGAATCCAGGTTGTTTTACAGAAACACTTTTACTTAGAGATGTTGGCAACCTTCATGTGAACCTTCCCATAAGTGATATGTTCTGATGTTACTTATATATAACCACGATATAACCGTGTCTATGTCGTCTATATATAAAGAAAGAGAGAGAGAATTTATATATATATATATATATATATATATATATATATATAGAGAGAGAGAGAGAGAGAGAGAGAGAGGGAGATTGAGAGAGAGAGAGAGAAAGAGAGAGTGTGTGTGTGTGTGTGCGTGCGTGCGTGTGAGAGAGAAAAAGAGAGAGAGAGAGAGAAAGAGAGAGAGAGAGATCGATCATCTCCCACAAGTGTATTTTACGTTTGATAAAATATCTGCATATTTAAATATGTGTTTTTACGGAAATCGGAAATAAATAACAACTTTATTGTTAAATCTTTAGAGATTTATAGCGAAGCGAAATCGATAATTGTATCGGAATCAGGAAAAATTGTAGAATCGTCCCATCACTAGTACATATATATATAGAGAGAACTTTTTTACGTAAAAATATTTAAATATTTAAAAATAAAAATAAATAAAAAGGTAACGCATTTGTAAAATCAAACGGCAGGTACCTGCCTCATCATGTTAGGTAAGCGTGATTAAATACTAAAATCGGGGGGGTAAAACTGTCAATATCCTAAAACATAATATATATATATATATATATATATATATATATATAGGAAATTTATTACTGTGAGTCCAGAATGAGTTTAAAAATTGTTTCAGCTAGAGGAAAATCCTCAAAGAGAGGAAAAAATCCAACTAGCATCGTCAGAATATATATGGTGATTAAACTACACTGAATATTCCGCTTTTCATCGACTCTAGGACTCTTCAGGCTTATGCGCGAATTTTACTAGGTACTAGAAAGCTGATTGGCTTACTAAAATCTCAATAGAAGATGCATATATAAAAACGGAGCTCGGAGTGCTGGTCGTTGGCGAAGAATGCAGAAACTTTAAAGGTACATTTAATATTTATGTGGATTTTCTATTTACTTCTTAGATTGTGCGTATCTCATGCATATACAAGATTTATTCTTCTTCG
Source organism: Euprymna scolopes (assembly GCF_053919585.1). Lineage (NCBI taxonomy): Eukaryota > Metazoa > Mollusca > Cephalopoda > Sepiida > Sepiolidae > Euprymna > Euprymna scolopes. Next base: position 75,120,459 of record NC_136522.1, read on the forward strand.
CTCGTTTCGTTTCACTTTCTATTCCAGTTCTCTGCAAGCTTGTTTGTCTAGATGTCTAAGAATTTTTTTTTCATGTGGGTCCGGATTTTGTCCCTACTTATCGCTTGCTTCTTTCATCTTTCCTGTTTATCTCTCCCCCCCCATTCCGCCCCCTCTCTTCTCTGCTGTTCGCCTTTAGCATTCTCTCTTTCTATCTTTTATTCTCAGAACTGTTTATTTTTCTCAATTTTCATTCTCGCTTTCATTCACTTCAATTATCATTCAGTCCTAAATTATTTTTTTTTAACACGGCGAACGCCCTGCGTTATTCCCCTTCAAACAAATTTCAAGTGTTTTCTGCTTGGGTTATTTTTAAATGATGATGCAGCCTCTAATTCAGCGTCCCTTTTGTTCTTCTCCATCCCATTACTTTCTCCCATTCTCCCCATCTTTTACGTTCCTAATTTCCTATTTCTTTTTGGAGCCTCGTTCTCATTCTTTCCTTTCTTTCGATGTCTTTATTTGTTTTCCTTTTCTCTTTCTTTTCTTTTACCGAAATACATTTCAGATATGTCCTCGTATAGCTACGAGAAGCTCTGTATGTAGGTCTGTAAGTCGATCACTTTGTCAGTTAAATTCACGTAATAATTCAGCCTTCTCTTAAAACGAACGAAACGATGCCAATATACATTAAATCATTATACATTAAATATGCCAATATACATTAAATCAAAGAAGCGATATTTAACTAAATTCCACACAATTTATATTTTTAATACAGGCTTCTGTGTATACGTTCAAAATATGCAGCAGACAACTGATCTTTCCAAGTTGATCAAAGGGAAGTAATTCATATAAACTCGACGCAGTTATATAATTAATACAGGTATCTTTCGATATAAAAATGGAACTACAATTTACATTTTTTTATATTTTAATTAAATTACAAAGTTTTATAAGTAAAATATTAACGAAAGTTTGTAAAAAATATTAAATAAAAACTCAGTTCTATGAACAATGTGCCAAATTTCATTTTACTTTTTGATGGAAACTTTTAAAAATTCACAATGATGGGTTAATTAGTTTAGAAGAGGAGTTAATCCGGTGTATAGTGGTTGTCTACACTGGTTCGGGTGTGACAACCTTTCAAATATATATGTATATATATATATATATATATATATATATATATATATATATATATATATATATATATATATATATATATTTTTGCAGTTTTTTTGCTCTCGTATATCCAGGACAAAATACAAAGAAAAAAACGGAAACTCAAAAAGATTGGGGGGGGGCGTTACTTTCTTTACAGTAAAATTTAGCTTTCACTGCATACAATCCAATTTTGAGAGCGGTACAGAGGTTTCAATTGTAAATTAAATGAGACGACAGATGTTTAGTCAAAGTTTACCTTCTTTTAGGTAAGTTACTCTCACATACAGAAGCCCTATGTGCCCTGTTAGCTTAGAAATGATATTAGTAACGGGCCAAATATCCTGACCACCATAAGAGAGAGAGCACATTTATATATTTTGGTCTGTTTACTTTTTCAGAGTTCTTCATCTCTTAAATGAAATATCTTTTTCACTGCTATAAAGCTTCATCCGCCATGTACATACACATATATAAACATATACACATATTAATACGAATATTGTTAGAGATTAGCCGGGCACTTTTTTTTTTTTTTTTTTTTACACAGTGATCACCACTTATCAAGGCCCGGAAGCCACTCAGGGATAAGGGTTATTGCAAGTACATTACGTTAGTGAGGAGATTTGCTGTAATGTTTACTTAGAGGGGCGGTTCATTAGGAATTTGTTAACATTGGACTTGAAGACATCCAAGTTGTAGTCCGGAGGGAAGCATGCAGCCGGAACAGAGTTCCACAGGCGTGCAGTTCTAAGAAAGAAGCTTTGTTCATGGAATCTGCGTTTTGATTTAGGCACAGATATAGAGTGGGGGAAATTTTTCACAGTGGATTAAGCTAGACGGGTGTTTTTCGTGAAAGATTGGCGAGGGGGGACCAGAGATTGGAGTTCAGACGAGCATCTGCCATGGAAATAACGATAAAATAAGGACAGGCTCGCAACGTCTCTTCTGTGGGAGAGAGGTTGCAGGGTAGAGAAAAGGGCATCCCCCACTAAGCCACGAAGTCTATTTTGTACTCTGTCAAGGCAGGATAGGCTGTTTTTAACAGCTCCTGCCCAGATATGGCAACAGTATTCAATCCTTGGACGTACTTGGCTTATATATAGATAGAGAATTGCATCCGTAGTGAGATATCTTCTGGAGCGGTAGAAGGATCCCACCATCTTTCCAGCGACCTTGGAACCAGACTTGATGTACGTGTTCCATTTCAGATCAGGAGTAAAGGTCAAACCCAGAAGCTTGTCAAAACACGGGGCCTCACCCAGACGAGAGCCATCCATCACAATTGATGCCAGATGGGGATCAGACCGTTGATGATGTAAGGATAGCAGTTTGGTTTTGGATGCATTAAAGGTTACCAGCCACATCTTCCCCGACTGAACCACGCGCTCGAGATCAGAGGAGAGAGAATCAGAGAGAACTTTGTCATTTACAGCCTTTGATGTGTTGCCGTAGATGGTCGTGTCATCAGCATAGATGTCAACGAATGATTTAAGTATGTGTTTAGGGAGGTCATTGATGTAGATCAGGAAGAGAGTTGGGCCCAGGATTGACCCCTGAGGGACTCCAGCATTTATATTGCAGGCCTCCGATTTTTGTCCATCTACCACTACTCTTATGAGCCTATCAGAGAGAAATGATTTAATGATTGAGAAAACATTTCCAGTTATACCGTAGCTGGAAATCTTGTGAAGTAGACCCTTATGCCATACCTTGTCGAAGGCCTTTGATATGTCAAGAGCAATTGCCCTAGAAAGGAAGCCTTTGTCAAGAGATTCACTAATCCTGTGGGATATAACCGTCAGCACATCTGCGGTAGATCTTGCAGAGCGGAAACCATATTGTGTGTCACTAAGAAGGTTATTCCTGCTGAGGTGGTTGACTATTTCTCTATTTAATATGGATTCCAGCAACTTACTCATAACACACAGGAGACTTATTGGTCTGTATTGAGAGGGAGATGACTTATCACCTGAATTCTTAAATACAGCGCAAACTGATGAGGTCTTCCAGGGAGTCGGAAAGCACTTCTCCTTAAGGCAGCGCTTAAATAGTTTCGTAAGTATGGGAGCAAGTTCTGGTTGAAGCTTTTTTAACACTATAATTGGGATGCCATCAGGGCCAGTTGCTTTACTGGAATCTAGGTTCTTTATTAGCTTGGCGACCTCATGCACGGATATTTGTATGTTACCTAGCTTGTTCTGTGTTATAGGAGGAAATATGGGGAGTTGATGGCCTTCGTCGCATAGGGTAGAATTAGCTGCAAAGTTCTTTGCAAATAGTTTGGCCTTGTCTGACGCTGACGAGATGACCTCTGGTCCATTGATAATGGTTGGGATAGAACGCACACTTCTGTTCAGGATCCTATTTGTTATTTGCCAAAACTGGTGGGACCCAAGCCGCTGATCAGCTACCTTGGATTTAACAGACTGGGCATATAGCTCTCTTGCATTTTTTATTACTCTTTTACAGTGGTTGCTGGCAGACCTAAAAGCAGCTTTAGTCTCAGTGCATCTATTACGTTGGTAGCTATGGAAAAAGTGATTTCTGTGCGCGATAGCAGCAGCACATTCTGGGGAGAACTATGGCTGGCCGTTAGGTTTTTGTTGGAATTTTTTAGATGGTATGAATTGGTCTATGCCTGCAATTAACCATTCGGTCAGATCTGATACTATAGAGGACACATCCTTTTTAAACATGGAGTGCAGAGGTAAATCAGATATGAATGTACGGAAGCTATCCCAGTCGGCCATAGAGTATCGGTATACAGTACGGTGGAGGGGTACGTCTGGGGGCTTCTTACATTTCGTTTTTATCTTAACTGATACGACGGAGTGGTCGGAGGATCCTAGAGGAGAATGAACGGAATATGAACATAGCTCAGGGGAAGTTGAGAGAAAAAGGTCTAAGAGGCTTGCATATTGACCGGGTGTATCGGGCACACGGGTGGGTTCGCGAACAATCTGAGTGAGATCATAAGCAATGGCAAAATCATGACAAAACCTCCCCTCATCGTCTGTCTTATTTGAATGGGTCAGCCATTCCACGTTATGGACGTTGAAGTCACCACATATGTGGATGTTAGCCGAGGGATGTGAAGACAGTATGTGGTCTATTTTCTCAGATATGCTCTTAAAGATAGTAACTCCGCTGTTGTGGGGCCTATAGAGGGCAAATATAAATGCAGTGGTGTTAGCAAGTGCAACCCTGAAGCACATATAGGGTAAATTAGGATCTTCTCTTGAGATATCCCTGCCACACGGGAAGCCATCCTTAATGTAGGCACATATTCCATGCCCATGGCGATCTTGACGTAAGGTGGGCTGTTCAATAATTATAATAATTATCCAAGCCAAAATGTTTTTTTTTAATAAAATATGTTCAAGAACAAAATATTTAGAATAAATATTTATTCACATTAATTTAGGAATGTAAATTTAAAATAATATCATAATAATTTAATTGACATGTTAGAATAATGACATGTAAAAACATCAGGTGATTATCTTAGTAACGTATACTAATGACGTCATTTATAAGTGGACGATGGTATTTTTGAAATACATTGAAGTTTATTAAATTATATATATATATACTTTTGAACGGTAATTCGTAAAAGCTTGAAAAGAATCCTCAATACTATTGTAGAGCAAATATATATTATTTTCATCATGATATATATATATATATATATATATATATATATATATTGTTAAGTTTGCAGGTTGAAACAAGTAACGTAGAAAGCAATACAAATGACGACTCAACAAACAAAGGTAGATCAAATAAGAAGTGTATTAGGAAAAGGTATATTTACAGGATATTTACATAATGGTGTCAAATAAGAGAGTCTTTACTGGAGAAACATATCCGCTCTCGGCGGCCTTCGGTGGCTTCTAGTGAACACACACTCAGACTAACTGAGTCTTCCTATTTATGTGTAATTACTATCCACATATGCAAATGAATGTGTGCCACCACAACACACACACACACACACACACACACACATATATATATATATATATATATATATATATTTATATATATATATATATATATATATATATATCCCGACAATACAACATTATTACCGGACAGACACAACACGCATTAATTTCTTATGAATCAATCTTTTGTGTTGTTAGCATTATTTTTTCTGGTATTTTGTGTTGTTGGCATTATTTTCTGTTTTGTGCTGTTGGCATTATTTTTGTTGTTATTTTATGTTGTTGACATTATTTTTGCGTGTATTTTGTGATGTAAGCATTATTTTTGCTAGTGTTTTATGTTGATAGCATTATTTTTGCTGGTATTTTGTGTTGTTAGCATTGTTTTTGCTGGTATTTTGTGTTGTTACAATTATTTTTGTGGGTATTTTGTGTTGTTGGCATTATTTTTGCTGGTATTTTTCTTGTTAGAAATCTTTTTACAAAAATCACGTACTCATAGAAGGTACAACATGATGTTTATCTACATCCTTAAATGAAAATATTTCTGTAGAATGAGATGGATTCGAATATGATACAACCAAATCGTCTGTCCATGTTGTTAACAACTTTGATGATGAGGTATTAGTCCTTTTACCACCAGGGTCATAGAGGCGCTGCATTATTTCAGCGTTTTCTTGAGCACGAATAGCCTGATAACACTCACCTCCCTCCAAGTTTAAGAACCTGGTATTACTTTTTGAATATTGACCAGGCTAAACGTCGCTTAACTTCGGTGATCTAATGGATACCACTTTGTCAATGTGATTATCCCGCCAATGCCCACACTCAATATAAGCTTCTTCTTCGCATTTCATATGGAGACAGAATAATTCCCATTACATTTTTATTCGACCTAGGGGCAGGATGAAAGTGTAGTATCTGTTCTTTAATGTATAAAGGAAAAGATACTCACAGGTATTATTATGTTCTTGTCCGTGGAGTTAAAACTAAGGCAATCAACTTGCGTATATGCAAGGTTCACGACTTCCAATCGTTCGAACACTTGATTATCTAATGTACTCGCTCGAATGTGGCGTTTAATAATTCTTAATTCCCTTCATAGCCGTGGTAGTTGTTTCATAGTCCTGAGGTCCTAATGGAACAACAGATGATTTTGTAGCTATTCAATTATATTTTACATAGCAACAGAGCATATATGAGAGAATAACTGTATAGTGACTTTACAACATCCAAAAATATATTTTTATGCGAAAAAGCTCCTCAGGCAGGTTTTTCTATCAAAACCAAAAAAATTCTATTTTTTTCTGAAGAGTATATGCACAAAAAGAGTCGGTATTAATACAATCATAATCGTTGGTGTCATAACAGAACGAATCTGTAAAAAAGACATGTACGCAAATTTTAACCAGACTGGTGGAGATATTTTGCATGAAAAATAATTATTTTAAACTTGGAATGTAACCCTACTGTTATATATATATATATATATATATATATATATATATATATATATATATATAACTACTTTATTTACTCGCATAAAATTAATATACGAAAGTATCAATTTATGCGTAAACTGTAAGTATTTACTTCAAAAGTGCTCAATACGTAGGTAGAGCGAGTTAGTAAGTTATAAAATATATATGGCGTTTAAGCTACACTGAATATTCCGCGTTTCATCCACTCTAGGACTCTTCAGGCTTATGCGCCCTTATAAGTCTGAAGAGTCCTAGAGTGAATGAAACGCGGAATATTCAGTGTAGCTTAATTGCCATATATATTTTATAACTTGCTATATATATATATATATATATGTATATATATATATTTGTGTGTGTGTGTGTGTGTGTGTGTGTGTGTGTGTGGATGCCTATCTATATCTATCTATATCTCGCTTCCTCCTACTATCTCTCCATTCTATTTCCTTATTTTGTGAAGATGTGTTAATTTTCCAACCCACCTTCTTTCTATATTGCCTTCCATGGATTCACTTATTCCCTGTCCCGAACCCCATCCCATCTATGGCACCATCCAGGCACAAAAGCGGAGCTCCAATCCCAACATTTCCGCGCTTATTAACCTGCCTAATAATTATGTTATACGCATAACTCGCGGCGCAACGAACCACTTCTATTTTTACAAGTCGATTTGTCCCAGCAACTCTTGCGTCTTGACCCGGGATTTTACGGTGTGGTGGGCAGGATTAATATTGTCTTATTCTCATGTGTTTGCATGGAGATACGAGATGATTTCGTTAAAATATCATTTCCATATAAATAATGATGCTGGACTGGATTTGATTGGCTATATGGAGGCAAGAGCTGCCGTGCGGATGAACCAGTTTTTAAAATTATGATTTTTTTTTTATTAATACTTTTGAAAATTAATCATGAAAACCTTCTCGTCTTCATCACTTGCTATATATTTTTCTCGTCATCACTTTCTCTATATTTTTATATAGTATTCAACTTCTATTATCTCTACTATTATACAAAAGTATTTTTATGTGTGTGAGTTCATTCCTCATAGCTTCCGAAACGGCTGAGTCTATCTCATGCAAATTTCACACATAGTTAATTTATATGTCTGGTAGTGTTTTTATATATTTTTTGTACAGAAATTCATCCGATCGAAAATCGATCGTATCGAAAATTATACATTGTAAAGATAGATATGCACTGAAGGGAGAGAATGAGAGAGAGAAAGAGAGAAAGAGAGAGAGAGAGAGAGAGAGAGAGAGGGGATAAAATGTGTGCGTGCAAAGAGAAATATATTTGGAGTAGTAGGATGTCCAGCTGTCTGAACGACGAGAACTATCTAATTATCCTGGAGGAGTGATCGTTGACACACGCTGAAGCAAGGTATACGCAGTCTCTAACCACGCCTTTCCTGAGTCGGTACTGCTTTATTCGAGTGACAATGTTGAGATAAGCAGGGGGCACATACAGCACCTGGTATTCCCAAATGGTCACCAATTTTAGCACTGACCATATTCAACGATGCTTAACTTCAATGATCTCATTGAAACAGGCGTGTCAACATGATTTTGATATATATTTTAAAGAGGTAGACCTTCTATTAATACATACTTTTTTACGTCTGTGAATCACAATTATTTTTAACGTAGTAAATACATTGTGGAAGTAGATTTATTCCAACATATCAAAGATGCTAACTACATTAAGAAATTGATAATATATTAATATCTAATTTATAAAACTCATTATATCTTCCAGTCTGTCTGTTTGTCTGTCTCCATATTTTCAAACTCTATCTCTTCCGAAACTCCAAATCGCAGAGCGGTGCTAGGGGCCTCTAATGATTGGATTTTTTTATGGACCATTCTTTTATTGACTTTTAACCGGTTAAAATTGTTTATAAGGGGTCAAAAAAAGGGTCAAAATTGAAAAATTCGTTATATATTTTGTACATTCATCTTAGTTTAATTTGAATATTTAATCAGCTAATACACGTGTCACCTTGGTACAGTAGTAACGTCACCAGCTTTTAGTTTTACGGTTTTTTTGGGGTTTTTTACACAGTGATCACCACTTATCAAGGCCCGGAAGCCACTCAGGGATAAGGGTTATTGCAAGTACATTACGTTAGTGAGGAGATTTGCTGAAGTGTTTACTTAAGGGGGCGGTTCATTAGGAATTTGTTAACATTGGACTTGAAGACATCCAAGTTGTAGTCCGGAGGGAAGCAGGCAGACGGAATAGAGTTCCACAGGCGTGCAGTTCTAAGAAAGAAGCTTTGTCCATAGAATCCGCGTTTTGATTTAGGCACAGATATAGAGTGGGGGAAATTTTTGACAGTGGATTCAGCTAGACGGGTGTTTTTCGTGAAAGATTGGCGAGGGGGGACCAGAGATTGGAGTTCAGACGAGCATCTGTCATGGAAATAACGATAAAACAAGGACAGGCTCGCAACGTCTCTTCTGTGGGAGAGAGGTTGCAGGGTAGAGAAAAGGGCATCCCCCACTAAGCCACGAAGTCTATTTTGTACTCTGTCAAGGCAGGATAGGCTGTTTTTAGCAGCTCCTGCCCAGATATGGCAACAGTATTCCATCCTTGGACGTACTTAGCTTTTATATAGATAGAGAATGGCATCAGTAGTGAGATATCTTCTCGAGCGGTAGAAGGATCCCACCATCTTTCCAGCGACCTTGGCAACAGACTTGATGTACGTGTTCCATTTCAGATCAGGAGTAAAGGTCAAACCCAGAAGCTTGTCAAAGCACGGAGCCTCACCCAGACGAGAGCCATCCATCACAATTGATGCCAGCCGGGGATCAGAGCGTTGATGATGTAAGGATAGGTTTTGCTTTTTGTTTCGATTTTAGCGGACGGCACCCAAATACTTTTGTTTTACTTTTAAAATCACGACGCTATAATAATATACACTAAACCTCAACAAATTAAAATATTATATTTAAGCCTATTTTACGACCGGGCAATATATGTATGTATGTATGTATGTATGTATGTATGTATGTACGTATGTATGTATGTATGTATGTGTATTTATGTATTTGCATTGTATGTAAAATAAGATGTATATATTTAAAACTCGCAAAGATATATTATTAGAAAGTTTGACAAATATGAATATATAAATATGACATGTTTTAATAATCACATACACAATTGTTTTTGTTTTTTACATAGGCATCAAAACTTATCAAGACCAAGAGGTCACTCGAGGACAAGGGTTAAAGAGTATACAGTAGAAATTAGACAATATAGTAATCGATAGTAATTGAAATTAGATAAATTTATTAACTTATATGAAACGGTTCATCAAAAACTTGTTTACGTTAGACTTGAAGACAACCATATTGTAGTCAGCTGGAAAGCAGGAAAACGGAAGACAATTCCACAGGCGTGCAGTTCTAAGAAAGCAGCTTTGTTCATGGAATATACGTTTAGGTTTAGGCACAGATAAAGAGTGGGGGAATTGTTGATAGTGTTTTCTTCTAGACGAGTGTTTCTTGTGAAAGTTTGGCAATGGGGATCATAGATTGGAGCTCAGCCGAGCACTACCATGAAAATAACGATAAAGCAGAGACAAACTCGCAACATCTCTTCTGTGAGAAAGAGGTTGCATGGAAGGAAAAAGGACATCTACGAGGCTACGAAGTCTATTTTGAACCCTATCAAGGCGGGACAAGTTCTTTCTAGCATCTCCTGTCCAGATGTGGCAACAGTACTACATCCTTGGACGTACCTCGCTCTTATATAGATAGAGAATTGCATCAGCAGTGAGATATCTACTGGATCGATAGAAGGATCTGACCATTTTTCCAGAGGCCTAAGCTACGAATTTAATGTATGTTTTCCATTTAAGATCAGGAGTAAAGGTCAAGCCCAGAAGCTTGTCAAAACATGAAGCCTCTCCAAGACGAGAGCCATTCATTTCGATTGATGCCAGATGGGGATCAGAATGTTGATGATGTAAAGATAAAAGCTTGATTTAGATGCATTAAATTGTGTGCGTATGTTGTAGAAAAGTATGCACACACACACACACACACACACACACACACACACACACACATATATATATATATATATATATATATATATATATATATATATATATATATATATATATATATAAGAGAGAGAGAGGGAGAGTAAGATGTGTTTGTTTTGAGCTTTTAAAAATGTTCTGGAATCGGCTTAGCGCTTTGCGCACTTGCCAAGCTATTAAAAGCAATGTTTTATGGCGTCTTCGTATTTTTATAATGCCTTCAGATTCTTTTTCTGTGAAGCCTCCCCTCACATTTCCCATTGCCTCTTCTTGGGACAACCGAATTGCGCATTACAATCAATGTATTATTTCTTGTTCTCTTTCAGTGGAGGAGAAATCCTCCACGACTGAGACAATTTTTATTTTTGTACCTTTTCTCCACGTTAAAAAACGACCCTGGTGTCTAACTCTGTCCCGTGGGGAGGCATAAAGGAATTTGGCCATTTTCAGTCAAAATCAACATATAACTGTAATGTAAACGTGATGTCCTTTTCATTCAACGTTTTTAATGTTTCTCTGTTACTATCTCTTTCTCCGAGCAATCAAAAAAAATCAAAGTCCTATATCAAGATTAAACACACTTTAGGTACCCCGAAAGAAGGCGTGTAACGCGTTATTTGACAAAAGTTTGCTGCAAAGAAGGTGGGCTCACTCTACCGTGTTAGAACATTTCTAACATGGAGAGAAACCTATATTTTAAAACGCCAGAATTCATCCCTGCATAAAGTATTGTTGCCACATCAGGGTTTGTATATCTATACATCTATCACCAGTCTCTCACTTTTAGATGAGGTCTAAAAAAGATCTTAAATCTAATAGGTACTACACTGTCGGCAAAGCTCCGACCGCTGTCTCATCGTCGCAAAGTTGAATCCCTATGCCTGTTTGCATGTAGTTTAATGGAATGTGCTCTGATGAACTCGTAGCACTTGTGCCCCTCCAATGTAAATACCCTCGACTAACTAGACAATCAAAAACCTCTCTTTCCTTCACTATTAAGGTCCGACGTGCCGGAAAAACTTCTATTCTGATAATTTCTCTCCTCGGGTTGCTGGTCTTGGAATTTTCTCTCTGTTTATTGCTCCTCTGACTATACTAATCCGCAGAAATTTAAATGTTATGTAAACAGACATTTCGCTGCTCATTTACTTACAGTCCTCAGTAAAACACGATTCCAAATTGTAGTCCCTTATGGTCAAGTTGCAATATGTCTTCTTTGTGTTGAGAATGATATTGTAAAAATAATAATCTAGGGGGTGCCTTAAATTAGTTTCTAGACTTTTTCGAGTAGGCGCTTTTATTGATAGTACACACACGAAACACTAGTCCCCTTCGAAGTAATCTCCTCTGGCCGCAATGTATTTGTTGTACCGTTCCGACACGTTTTGTGAGCGTATCAATGACCCTTGTCATAGTCTCTAGCATTTCCTCAATAATCTCATATGGAAAGCCTCTTAGGTTTTCTTGAGCTTAGGGTATAACCTAAAGTCATATGGAGCAAGGTCTGAACTATAAGAAGAGCGAGAAACTGTCTTGATGTTCATTTTGGTTATAACAATGCTGTTCTCTCTGGTCTTTTCTGAGCATACTTAGGACAAACCGCGCAAATCTTATTATGTGGTTTATTGTTTCGCCTCTTTGGTAACAGAGTCTACATTTGTTGTTTCGTTGTGTCTAGTTGATCCTTGCTTTGATGTCGTTGGTTCTAATAGCGTTATCTTGTGCAGCTGTTATTAGTGATCCAGGTTCCCTGTTTAGGTTTTCTTTTTTGTAGCCATTTCCAAATGTTTTTAGTCTCTTCTTTTGTAATCCTTATGAATTGTCCATATAGCTGTTTCTTTTGGCATTTTTCTTTCCTCGTCTTTTCGTTTTCTATCTTGTTTGTTTCTTCAGTGTCTCTTGTTGCTGTAATTATTCTTCCGGTGTTTTACATTACGTATTTTTCTACTTCCTTTTTGTGTTATTTACAGTCTTCTATACGTACCAGCCCACTTCGTCCGTCTTTCCTTTTAACACAGAGTTGTTCAGTATCATCGTTTGGGTGTAATGCATTGTGCTTGTCATGAGTTTCCTTGTCTTCTGGTCGAGATTCCTCAGTTCTTATTTGGTCCAACTTATAAATGGTCAAGAGTATTTTACCAGTGACACTGCTTACGTGATTATTCTTTAATTAGGTTTCTACTATATAGTTTACTTTCGAGGAGTTTTCTTGTTCTTTTGAGGTATTCCATTCCAATTTTCTCTTTCGTTTCAGTTGCTTTGATGGTGTCTGCTTCCAAGTATTTTTAGGTATCATGTCCATCTATTGCCTCATCTCTGTTTGATTGGGCAGTACTATCACTTCTGTTGCTGTAAATTTTCCCCTTTCTTATGATCAGAAGTGCGCACTTTTCTGCCGAGTTCAATTTGGATATCTTGGCTGAAAATTTAGGTTGTGTTTATTAACGTGCCTTGTTCTGTCTTTGTTTTTGAAAACAGTTTCAGGTCATCAATGTACATTAGGTGATCCATTCTTACATCTGTACTAGTGAACTTGTATCCGATCTTTCATTTTTTAATATGTTGTTCAACGGCATTATGGCAGTGATGAACAATAGTGGTGATAGCGAATCACCTCAGAAAATCCATCTTTGTATTTTTATATCAGTTATGTGTTGTCTATCAGCTGTCAGTTCAAGTCTCCATGTTCTTATTGTATTTTCTATCAAATTGATTATCTTGCCTGGTATTTTGTAAATTCTTGGGCATTTTATTATCCATGCTTGCAGGATCCTGTCATACGCCTTTTATTATTATTATTATTATTATTATTATTATTATTATTATTATTATTATTATTATTATTATTATTATTATTATTTTTATTATTTTTATTATTATTACTATTATTATTATTATCATTATTATCATTATTATTATTATTATTATTATCATTATTATCATCATCATTATTATTATTATTATTATTATTATTATTATTATTATTATTATTATTATTATATGACTCACTAGCAGTAGTCACACAGGCCATCATCAAAGATTTCTTTCGGGGGAACAACTATGTTTTTTTTCAGCGACAACAAATCTACTCAGATTTTGATTGCTTTCCAGTCTTTTGATACCATTCGCAAATCAATGTGCCTTATCACATTAACTGTTTAGTATTAATTTCCCGTTGGTAGCGGCCATTGGTCTTCACTGGAATTTGAGTGGCAATAAGCCTCTCCAATGTCCCTGTCCTCTTTGCACTCATCTAGTGGAGGTCTGGTTAGTGCTTTCTCTCTTCGGTCTTTTAATCTTCCTTAACCCTTCGACAATTTGGTGTGGTGCCAGGTCGTGCTTATTCCAATTTTTTAGGGGGGGGTGAAGGGAAACGGAGGTAGAAGGGGGACGTTAAATAGACAATTTTCACATTTGGTATACTAGTTCTCTTGGTTGCGTCTTTTTTGTTTTACTTCTGCTGCGGCCCGGAAACTAGATGTGTCAATGACGTTTCTGAATTTTTGAGATGAGGTCGGAGGTTATATCGACCGAAACGTTGTGAAAATCGCATTCAAGATGAGAACAGTAGACCGATGAATAATAATACAAATAAATGTGTCAAGTTCGAATTCAGTTCGCTCCACATAAACACTTTCATCAAAACCGCGCCTGATTTGTGTCTAACCTTCTGTGGACAGGATAAATGCTATATACAGTCATTTACAGACAAACTGTTTTGCTGTGACACAGTTCTTTAGTATAAATTTAAGAGAAATGATTAAAATCGAGATCAAAATTATCTAGTCAACGGTCACTATTCGTATCCAACAGGCTATCTGCTTTGATCAAGAAAAATCTCAATATTTATATGAACATTGTCAGTTAGTTAGGGTGCTTTATTTTTATACAAATCGCTTTAAATTAAGGCTGATGGAAGTTGGCTATTTCGGTTGCCAGAGAGCTTCATCTAAGAAGCTTGGAGGAGCATATTTAGTCATAAAGAGGAATGAAAATAAATAGATAAAAATCTAAAATTAATTGTCTGTCTGTGCGTATGCCTGTGTGTGTACATTTCCCTACCAAACTACTCTGTCAATTATCAGTCTACAGACTGGATTTGACATAAGGGGCATTGAGATTTGGGAAAACCTTTTTAAACGGTTTTCGGCGAGTAATGTGGTTTTCAAGGGGTCAACGTTCAAAGATTTAACCTTTGAAAACTCTACCAAACTCCTCCGCCAATTTTGGGTCTAAACACTTGAAATTTTAGATATAGATTACCTAGACATCAGTCAAACTTTTTAATATATATATATATATATATATATATATATATATATATATATATATATATATATATATGCAGCTAAAGTTTTGAACAGTATATAGGGCCCGAGCAAAGCCGGTCTGAACTGCTAGTAGAAATATAAAATTATATTTATATTAAATTAAGAATTTTTTATTGCCCCTCCCCATCTTTCCCCTTCTCTTACTCTTCAACGGACACCACAGCTGTCTCTCTCTCTCTCTCTCTCTCTCTCTCTCTCTCTCTCTCTCTCTCTCTCTCTATTTTCTTTTGTTCACGATCGCCCCTTTCCAACATTTCTTGTACAAAACCACCTGTCAGGAACGCCTTTCACTTTGATAAAATCGAAAAATCAAATTACCTTGATGCTTGCAAATAGTGAGAGCGTTGGAAACACTTCTCGCGATTCCGAGAGACTTGAGTTCACCTAAGCATTACGAAGTGGATGAATGTGTAAAAAAAGCTTTGAGAGCACTGCATACAAGGCTATAAAATGCAGTTGGGAAAAAACACCGTCGGATACGAAAAACAGGTAAACAGAATAAATGACAATATGAAAAGATTTCAATAGTTTTCGATTATTAATTATTTATTTATCAAGGTAATTTTTATGAGAATGTTATCACAGGTATGTTTTTTTTTAATTCTATTACTTTTATAAAGATATTAGAGATAACCCGTAATAATCAGATATAATCTTTGCACTATATATTAACCCGATTACTTGGGTAAATACTTTTTATAGTTTTTACAAAAGGGCTACAATAATAACCACAATGCCACGGTCAACCCCCTCCCGAATACTTACATCAATTAGCGTTTCATTCTTGAGAAGAGGTTATTCCAATTTTGTTTGTGGATGACTACATATATGTGTGTGTAAGTGTGTGTGCTATTTTATAAAAGGAACTTTGCCTGTGTTTGCCTGTGTGTGTAAGTTCGTTTCCTGTGTACTCGAAAACGGCTGAGCCGATTTTTACGAATTTTCACACAACCGAACTTTATGTACCTGGCACTGTTCTTAGATAGGTTTCCTAAGCGAAATAATCCGATGAAAGAAAGGACAGGCGATTTTGACCAAATTTAACATCCTACACAGCCTAATACCACAAGTGCATTTGAGAAGTGTTATTATCACACACGCCGAAAGGCCCAGAATATAAAATAAATAACAGGTTCTTTTATTTGACATGGATGCGTTCGAAATGAATCTTTTTGTTTAAAGCAATATTGCACTATGATACTAGACGTTTTCATTTTAAACTTAAATTCAAAGCCAGTCATAATAAATTAAGAGTAAGTTTTTTGATACGACAGGGCGGGTTCGAAATGAATGATTCTGTTTAAATACCAACTGAAGCATTATACTTGAGTTTTGCATTTTAAACCTTGATTAAAGCGATTATGTGCATAAATGTAATTTTATAAAATCAATCGTATGTTCTCTTCAGTGCAATGCAGCCTACAATGTATTGTGGACCAAGTCACTGCGAGATGCATGGTGCATCATGATGCGTTCAAAACTAAAGCAAGCGATGAATCGATTTTATTGGAAAATGGTGAAGTTTAACGATTTCGAATACAATAAAAAGGTGGTAATGTGAAGTATTCGTTGATCATCATTCAATCCCAGGCAACGTCGGGCTATCCTGCTAGTAAACACTCGTCTAGCTGTAAACACTATCAATAATTCCCCCCACTCTTTATCTGTGCCTAAACCTAAACGTAGATTCCATGAACAAAGCTTCTTTCTTAGAACTGCACGCCTGTGGAATTGTCTTCTGTTTTCCTGCTTTCCGGCTGACTACAATATGGTTGTGTTCAAGTCTAAAGTAAATAAGTTCTTGATGAGCCGTTCCATATAAGTTATCAAATTTACCAAATTTTCATTACTAATGATTACTATATTGTCCAATTTCTACTGTACACTCTTTAACCCTTATCTTTGAGTGGCCTCTGGGCCTTGATAATGTGGTGATGCCTATGTAAAATATATATATATATATATATATATATATATATATATATATGCGCGTGTGTGTATGTGTGTGTAACGTTTATATTTGTAAAAAATATCAAGCTTTGAAAATAATTAGTACAGTGGTTCGCTAATCTCACAAAGGAGCTTTGAGTGATTTACAGGCAGATAATCAATATATCGACAGATGTCGATAACATTCATTGAAAGTATTTTCTTATATTCTTATCAAGTTTAAACATCGAATAATGAAAGAGGGAAAATGTCGAGAAATACAAGTCACCGTTTAGCCTTAATTGGAAGGTTTCTTGGGAAATTATTAGCTAAGATGTCTTCATATATTTTCTACAGTTTCACGTTGTGGTACACACATTTCTCTCTGTTAATCTTATTATTTTTCAAACTCCTGTTCACACCAAACAAGACATACTGCAACTTGGTACTGTTACGTGGCTGTTACGCTCGAATCGTGTTTGTTATAGTTCAAACTTCTCGCGTACGACACCGTCGAAAGGAACAAACAAACAAAAAAAATCCGGGTCGACATTTCTTTCTTTTTTTTTTTTTTTCAAACAAAAGCGTTTATTACCGTAACTCTCCCGCCTCGACTCCAGCTTAAAAATCTCTCGTTTCTGCTCCACCACACGCCGGCCATGGATAGCAATTCATCTTTTTCAACCGTTCTCTGAGTTCATTCCCTATGGACTCCGAAACGGTTGGACCGATCTTTTTGGCAATTTCACACAAATTTACCCAATGTATCTGGGAGTGTTCTTGGATAGGTTTTCTACAAAAAGTCAAATATTATGTACATTCTCGAGGTGTGCAATGGGGAAAGGCTTCTCCATCAGCGTATGGCTTTGAAACAAGGCATTAGCACATACTAACAAAAGTTTTATGCCAACGATTGAGAATGTTATTTTCATTCAAGGGCGCATATATGGAACGGTTTGACTTCATATATTAAACATCATTTAACATTTGTTTTATTTGCTCGTTTGTTGTACTTTTATATATGCACTATTATCCAAAACGTGGCGAGACAACAACTATGAAAGGCAGTACTTACTGAGGATACAATTAAGAGACTCAGCATTCCTATCCCGTCGCAGTTAACCATGTGAGGAAGACCAGAGGAATGATTGACGGAAACGCGATGTAACAACAGCAACTATGAAGATGAGGATAACTCTCTGCATATAAATAAATATACAAATTCCTCATTTTTAAAGGATTCCAATAATAAAAAAATATATCTTTTTTTTTTTTACATTTTCACCCCAAACAAGGCACATTGCCACTTTGATGTAGGGGGCTACTATCAGGGTCAGCAACTACTAGGGCACTATGTAGGGATTTGAGCAGCAAGACGTCGGTTCACGTTGCACTTGAACTTCTGCATGTCAGTACAGTTGGGGAAGCAGTCGCCTGGAATGGAATTCCAGAGTCTAGCTGTTCTGGGGAAGAAACTACTGGAGTAGAAAGATATTTTACATCTAGGGATCTCTACTGTGTGGGGGTGGGATTTAGCTGCCTGTCGGGTTTGTCGAGGGTGTCTGCGTCGTGGGGGCATAGGTGTCAGCAGTTCGTCAGAGCATTCACCATTAAAATACTTGTAGAACAAGCAGAGGGACGCAACGTTTCGTCGATGGGACAGAGGCTGAAGCTTAGATGCCAGTTCAGGGCCTATCAGATTGGCGACTCTCTTTTGAACCTTGTCTAGGAGCGAGAGACTAGTAGTAGACGCACCAGCCCAGATGTGACAACAATACTCCATACACGGGCGAATGGTGGTCTTATAGAGATACAGGATACTTTCAGGTATCAATATAATATTAATATAATACCATTCGGTACGGACCCGATGATGGAAGACCATATAAGAACAAAAAGCTTGGGATAATAACATCAAAAAATCTAACTTTGATCGCCCCTTATGAATAGAGGCAGTGGATCTCTACGGTTCCAGGTGAGCATTATCTGAAGATAGCAGTTTCAATCTTACCCAAAGCAGGCCAGAGGATTAGTTGGTAAAAACGTGATCAAAAAAAAAAAAAAAAACTATGGAAAGTAGTAATTGCTGAGAATAAAGTTAATAAATTCAGTATTCCTATCCCATTGCGGTTAACACCTGAGGAGGCCAGAGAAATAGTTTGACTTGAACACTTGAGTAAAAAAAAAATCTTTCGTGTGAGGAATCGGCTTGGGTTCTTATTTATTGCATGAACACAGTCTTTGGTTGAGACGAAGTAGATACGTTTCATAGTCGTATTTCGCCGCGGTTTCCTTGGTCTGTGTTATTTAATTAACGGTTGCTCAATTGGAAGAATACTTGCTCGCATGCAAGAGGCTCGGGTTCCGAATCTCGAGTTCGGATATGTTCAGTTGATGAGCCCAAATGAGGGCGAAACGCGAGTCTTGGACTTCCGGTTTGTTGGCTTTCTTGGCTGTTGTGAACTGCGACATTGTTTAACTATGGAAATAATTATATCATCTTTCACATTCAGAATATATATATATATATATATATATATATATATATATATATAGTCATCCACATACAGTACTGTTTCGCTGTTTCACAGCTCATCAGCGCAGCTAGACAAGTAACTACCACAAGCCAGAATCAAAACCCGATTGCCCAAATGACAGTCGGAGCTTCTAACCGTTGCGCTATACAGCTGCTGCTATGCAGGCAGTGAATTAACAATGTTTTGACGTTGTCCAAATAACCAAGCTCAATTTGTTTGCAAAAAAAGCATCGCTTCATACGCTAATAATAATTTGTATATCACTTATCATATATATATATATATATATATATATATATATATATATATATATATATATATATATATAAATATATCAGAATGTGAGAGATTATATGATAAAATATTCCGAATCCTTAGATTGGACTTGTCTAACTGATGAGCCCAAATGAGGGCGAAACTTGGACTTACAGTTCGTTGAAGTTTTGTCCACAGCCAAACAACGTCGCGGCCCACAAGAGCCATGACAGTCAACGAACCGGAAGTCGTATACCCGAGTTTCTATCCTCATTTGCGCTTATCAGTAAAACAAGTCCGAACTAAGGTTTCGGAATATTTTATTATATAATCTCTCACTTCAATTTTTTTAATAACTGCTGCTATACGGAGCAACACGTACATTCCGTCTACTTGTAATTGAACGGACAGACATACAGACAAATACTGCATAGACACCCACATCACATTAGGATTATTGATTGAAATAACTTTTTGAAAAAATGGCCGTTTGTTGTTAAATATATAAAGCACTTGAAAAAATAATTATTCTTTCGAGGATGAAGGACATTGTCTCCATAGAAACGGATGCGAGTCAATATTTGATGATTCGGCGACCAATTAAATGTCTCATGTTTATACGCAATAGCAAAAATATCCATTCAAATTATATTTTCTTGGTTAATCATCGAATCTATTTTATTTTATGATTTTAGTAGACGTACTGAACACCCGTTGGTTCATAACCACTTCCCACTATTTATTCTTCATGAATTTTTTTAATTCGTTAATTGTGAAATACATGTTCATTCTTCTTGTATAATTAATAAATTGTAGTAGTAGTAGGAGGAGGAGGAGAAGGAGGAAGAGGAGGAGGAGCAGAAGGAGGAGGAGAAGGAGGAGTCTTGTTGTTGTTACTGGTGGTGATAGTGGTGGTTGTGCTGTTTATGTACTTTTTGTTCGTGTAATGATGATGGTGGTAGTGGTGCTATTATTGTTGTTGGTGATGGTGGGAATGGTGGGGATCGTGATATTGTTCTTGTTGGTAGTATTTTTGTTTGAGTTCTTGTTGGTGATTGAGGTAGTGTTGTGTTGATATTGATGTCGCTATTGTTATTGGTGATGATGGTAGTGGTGACGTAGATATTGTTGTTTGTAGCGTTTTTGTTGTTGGTGGTGATGGTTTTGGTGAGAGGGTTTTGTTGTTGTTCTTGGTGGTAGCGATATCGTTGTTGTTGCTAATGGTTGTCTTTTTGTATTTCTTCTCGGTGGTAGTGGCGGTGGTGTTGGTGGTTTTGTTGTTGGTTTTGGTGGTGGTGTTTTATGATTTATGTTCTTAGAAAAATCTTAGCACGTAAGATTCGGCTGGGTTAGGTTGCTGATCTCTGAGGTCCTCCGTTTCCATGGTAACAATAGCTAGAGTAAATGACAGAATAGCGAAAAGCACGTAAATGTGAGATTTCATTTGGCAGGCAATAAAAGTAGGTCTATCTGGAATGACATGTACGATATAATCACGCAGGGTTTCGTTAGATAACCGGAGTTAAGCGATGTTTATCCTGGTCCGTACCAAATGGGTAACCGTTTAGGGATACGAGGAGAGAGAAAATAGTGATACTACCCTGCGAAAATGTGCAAAAGGCATTAACATTGTTCTTTAACCTGACCGAGACATGCATATAACTGGCGACCGCTTATGAATTTGATATTTTCTTAGAAACTTTCATCATCAGAAAATAGAGCGTTCAACACAACCACGCTGCAATGCAGAACAAAGCACTATTAGTATTAGCTATAAAGTTGTTGTTTTCCAGCGGCCAAAAGATGGAATGCCACACAGGTATGCCATTATAAATGTACTGTGAATTACATGTAATACACACACGCACCAACCAGAAGAGTCACGCGCCGTTAAGACATTTAAGACACACGAACAATAGTCCGTTAAATAAGCGTTAAACATGCACTTAGATAAGAACATAAAAATATAACATCAGAACGGATCAAAAAAAACTTTTTTTAGAGTCGTAGTTGAGACGGTGCTGCTTTATGGTTCACCGGCAGGGAGTCTCAGTAAAAAACTTGAAAGTTAAATGAAACTTACACTAGAATGCTCAGGATGTCTTTGAAACCGTTAAAATGTTATATGCTGTATTCTGCAGTATGTTTGAAAAGATTGGTGGAATGGTATAGAAAAGGATAACAACCATCGAGGAGATGGCGTGATAACTTATATTCTTCGAGTTTCTGGTAAATCAGCCAGCTTTATAAAACGGTGAGAAATAGTATTCTTAGAAACAACTAGCGGGTGTTCCCGGCGTTGCCCGAGCGTGGAGAGCTGTGTGCGTGTGGGCGGGGGTAAATAACGGTAGGAAGTTCGGGTGGAGAGAGGTGTTAACAAAGTGATAGTAACGGGGGGGCTACTCCGTGTTGCCTGGGTGTGTGCAGGTGGTATTGTAAGGAACCCTGGGTGAAGAGAGGTGTTAAAAAATTGTAGTAGTTAGGCAGGCTCGAACCTATGACGCAAAGGCGGACAATAAAGTGAAAGACTAGCTTATGACTTACCAATACTTACCAATTTTTCGATATTTGCCATCCGAGACGAAGCCTTCAAAATGATACTGATCTTATCGGGATCCGTTGCCTCTCCCCAAAGTTTTTGCGAGATATACATACGTACATACATACATAGATACATATATTTTAACAGACAGGTTGGATTTATATAATAGACTAGCGGGGGCACCCGGTGTTGCTTGAGTGTGTAGAGGTGTAGTAAGGAACCCCGGGGGTGTAAACAGTGGTAGTAGCGGTGGGGAGGAATCAAAACAACAGTAGGCAGTTTGGGTGAAGAGAGGTGTTTAAAAAAAGTGGTAGTAGGAAGGCAGGCTCCAACCCGAAAAGCGAAAGCAGAAAGGAAGGTGAAAAAAACGTGACGTCTTTGCTGATATGTCCATGGCAAAACCGGAAGTCGTCAATGTCAAAATTAACCATAGTCAATGCAGCGGTGATGATGACTTGCTAAAATGTCGGCGAAAAAGCAACCCCACATTGTACAAAACAGCCGAGTCGAGGGTGATGAAATGAATGTTTTGGGCCGGTTTTTCGGTATTTGTTGTCCAAGAGATTGAGCTTCAAAACGATATAGATCTCGTGAGGATTCATTACGTGTATGGAATTTTTTCCGAGACATATAAACACACATACACACACAAACAAACACACACACAGTTTGCCTTTTATATATTAGATTACAAAGTGATATACTATAATCTACAAAATATTTAGATATTTAGGCTTTGAATCTGGCGAAGTAGAGGGTCACGTGTTCGAAGTCACAAGAGTGTAAAAATTTACTGATAACCATTCCTATGTTACAATATCTTTGTCAGATTTTACCAAACTTTAATGAAAGTCACATGGCCTGCCAATGTATTTTTTATCTGTCTAGGGCTTAGTAGTTTTAATGTATTTATTTGCTTCCCACCTAAAGCAAATTAGGCACAAGGCCGTTTTTAAAAACCAGCTCCCCTAAAAGTAGGCAAAAAGGGGGCACTCTGGTTACCAAAAATAATAATTGTCCCAGTATAGAGGGGTTCCCCTCCATTGACTGGTACAAATTATCTTAAGTGCAGCATCTGGAGAACAGATACTACATTTTAATCCCGGCCCGAAGGTCAAGAAGTATTTATTTGCTTCCCCGTTGAGCAAATTAGGCACAAGGCTGTTTTTTTTAATGTGGAGAGAGAGGGAGGAGGGAGGGAAAAGGGGAGCAGCTCCCGATGGATGGGAAATGGGAGCTGGATAGTGACAATTGGTATGAAGGGTTGCCCCTACATTGACCAAGGTCTGATATGTGGGGTTACCCCCACATATATGGTCTTTGCTTGCAGTATCTGCCGGAACAGATACTACACTTTGATCCTGGCCCGAAGACCAAGAACAACAGGGTATTTATTTGCTCCCCCACCGAGTAAATTAGGCACAAGACTGATTTTTAATGTGAGGAGTGGAGGGGAAATGGGAACCAACTCCCCGGGGAGTAGGGGAGCTGGATAGTGACAATTGGCATGAAGGGTTGTCCCTACATTGACCAAGGTCTTATATGTGGGGTCGCCCCCACATAGGGTCTTTCCTTGCAGTATCTGCCGGAACACTTTGATCCCGGCCCGAAGGCCGAGAACAACCGAAAAAAGGCAAGCCTCTTTTCTGTTTATTATTTATGTAGTAGTTTTAAGCACATCAAGATATCCATCAAATGTATTTTAAGACCGTGTGAGAAAATGTAAACTGACAGGACATGACTTTTATAGCTTACAACTCCTAAAAGGATAACAATAGCCGGGTGTTTGGTGCGTATCACCTTGGGTACTTTTGCAGCAGATACACATAGCCAGGTTGGGGCAAAAGTCGCTATATCATCCCTCTAGCACCAACCGAACTTCACGAATCAATGATCTGGCACCAAGGAAACAGTTACTGATTCAGCTAAAACAATTATGAACGAACGTCTTTTTATTTCTTGGCTCAACATCTGCTTCGAATAGGTGATCAGTAATAAATATATATATATAATATTATACACGGTTATCAGTAATAAATATACAAATTAGAAAAGCATTTCATCCAAGGCATGCAAATTCTTAAACAAAATGTTTTTACAATAGGCTTTAAAAATAAAGGTACAAGATTCAATTTGAAATTTATTTATCTTCAAAGTGCACTTTTATACATTTTACAAAGTAAGGTATAACAATTTAATATCTTACTATGTAAAATGTATAAAAATGCACTTTGAAGATAAATAAATTTCAAATTGAATCCTGTACCTTTATTTTTAAAGCCTATTGTAAAAACATTTTGTTTAACAATTTTCACGCCTTGGATGAAATGTTTTTCTAATTTGTATCTTACCTTTTTAAGATTATATTTTATTTAATTTATTAATTTGAATTTTTAAAAATGAATGCGGTTTTGCATGTATTTATAAAACCTCTCCTGCTCTCTATTTCAGTTTGTATTTCTCCTCACACCACAACACTTTTTTGCAACTCCCTCTTTGTCATACATGTCTGAATATTCTCTCTGTTTCAGTTTGTATTTCTCCTTACACCGCAACTCTTTTTTGCAACTCCCTCTTTGTTATACATGTCTGAATAATGAAAAAATATGCATTTTTTTAAAAAAAAACTTAAAAATAACTTTTTTAGATAAAATTGTTTTAAACTTCTTTCAGAATAGAAAATCTTTGCAATTTAATAAGGAACATATTTCATATAGGTTTCATCTTCTTCTCTTCTTCTTTTCTATTCTTCTTCTATTCTATCTTCTTCTATCTTCTATCTATATAAATAAAATGAACTCATTTTTTCCCGTCGGATTTTGACCTTAATAGGATTAAAAATCAAGATATTTCATGCAAATATAATATGCACAAACGGCAGAACAATATCTGAGGTGTGTTATAGGCTTATTATTTCTCAAATTCCTCGATAATCTTAGATTTCTATACTTTTTCTGCTGAGAAGTCACGGCCAAAATCGGTTAAGATCAATGGAAATGGTAAAATATTTTCTCTCTAATAAATTCCTCCTCCCCCTGCCACCACTTAACACCGTTTGGGGATCGTTCACAAGGAACAGTTGAGAAGAGAACACCGGTTTGGCTTCGTAGTTCTTTCATGTCAAGTTATTTAAAATCACTAAACTTAGCTGCAGTGCTCTGTGGCGTAGTGGTTAGCGTGCTGGACAATTCATATTATATTTTCACGTTCGCGCCGACCTACCGTAGTTTTTTTTTGTTTTTTTTCCTACACAACTGGAATGGACTTTTTTTGGTGGCCGAACTGTTAACGTTGCAGATGTTGTTTTTTTGTTGTTTTTTTTCACACTTTATTTTCCTACTTTTACTCATGACTCCGGGTTTGATCCTTCCTACTTACCTACCATAACATTTTTTAAAACTCCCCCCACGTCCCGGAAACAAACACTCGGGCAACGCCGGGTACCCCCGCTAGTTAAAAATATTCAGTAGATAACGAGAAAAATAGAGATGCAAATTTCCAATGTAGTGTATAACTGGTTACGGTCAACAGCAGTCCTCGCCAGCGAAAGTCTTTGTTACTGTTATTCTGTTATTATTATTATTATTATTATTATTATTATTATTATTATTATTATTATTATTAAAAACATTTTGTGTCCTGCTCTTTCGCGCGAGGACTAATATAATATTATAAATGATTTGAGCAGGTAGTGAACTTAAAAGTATGTCCGCATATATCTCTCACACTCTGCATACTTTCATTCACGAGCAACATTAAGTGTTTTCCTTAATAAAGAAAAAAACTTGTTGCCCGTTAAAAAAGGGCAAAAGTTATGGCACGTTGAATTAGACTAAGTGCTTTATGACAAATGGATGGTTCAATATGCCTAGATCTTTGCTCGTTTTTGAATTAAATGCTACTTCATATTAAGCTTTAATTTTATTATATGTAGTCCGCTCCATGTGAGGGCCATAACAAATTTCAGCCAGACTAGAAAACTACTAGAATAAATATGCTATTGCGGTAACAAATCAACATTAATACGTATTAATCCCTTACTGTGTATTGAACGAATACCATAATACTTCATTTGCTTTACCTTATGAAATATAGGTCCATACAAAATTTAGCCAGATCGAGCCAGTACCTTTTGAGAAAAATGGAACGGACAAATAGAAAAATATATTAAGAAAAATCTCTATTATATAAAAAGAACTTTATGTGTGTGTGTGTGTGTGTGTGTGTGTGTGTGTGTGTGTGTGTGTGTGGCCATTCTATAAACAAAGCTTCTTTCTTAGAACTGCACGCCTGTGGAACTCTTTCCGTCTGCCTGCTTCCCACCTGACTACAACCTGGATGTCTTCAAGTCCAACGTTAATAAATTCCTAATGAACCGCCCCCTTAAGTAAATACTTCATTAAATCTCCACACTAACGTACTGTACTTGCAATAACCCTTATCCCTGAGCGGCTTCCGGGCCTTGATAAATGGTGACCACCGTGTAAAAAAAAAGAGTTCATTCCCGATAGACTCCGTAATGGCTGAGCCGATTTTTATAGAGATGTCACACAAATGTACTTTACGTATCTGGCGGTGTTCTTAGATAGATTTCGCATCGGAATGTCTTCAATAAGTATGACTAATCAACAAACTCCGATCAAAAAAGGAGCAGGCAATGTTTACCAAAGTTAACACCCCAAATGCATTTGACAAGTTTTATTACCATACAAACGGAAAGGTCCAAAACATAAAACCAATGTGGGTTCTTTGATATGACAGGTGCAATGATACCTTAGTTCTTAATTTTAAACTTCAATCAATTATCATGGTACAGTATGGCAAGGCTTAGAAAGCTACATTGATATAACATGAGAGCGTTAAAAATAAGTGTTTCAGTTTCGAGCACAATTAAGGCATGATACTTGACTTTTTACTTTTAAACTTTAATGTAAGCCATTATATATATAATAATGTATAAAATTAACAGTAGGTTCTCTACAGGGCAATTTAGACTACAATTAATTGTGGACTAAGTCACTGCAGGGGATGTCTGTCAAGCTTCATTCCAGAACACCGCGATGGGTCCGCAAACAGAGCAGATATTCAATGTATTTGATTGAAAAATTGGCTATTTCACTGATTTCGATGACAATAAAATAATGAGAGCGTGAAATATTCGTTGATCATCATTCAATCCGGGTAACGTCGGGTCTCCCTTCAAGTATAATATAATTCATAAAAAGACAATTATACAAACATAGCTATTCTTTTATTCCAAACGTACATATTGCATTCTCCCATCTCTTTCTATATATTTCTGTCTGTCTATCTACCTATCTATCTATCTACCTATCTATCTCTCTCACTTGATCTCTTTCTCTCTATCTTTATCTCGGACAGACGGAGACAGAGAAAAATTATACATACATATATATATATATATATATATATATATATATATATATATATATATATATAAAGTAGTAGCGTTCGTGTGTGTGTGTGTGTGTGTGTGTGTGTGTGTGTGTGTGTGTGTGTGCACCTCTCCTACATCGCACACTATTTGCATGACGATGGTCCTATACCTAGAGATGGTTCACACAATTTTTCTAAGTAAAGGTACAAAAGTAAACCTCATAGCCTCGATATCTCTTTCGCTCTCTCTCTCTCCCTCTCCCTCTCCCTCTCTCTCCCTCTCTTTCTGTATGCAACTTTGTCTCTCTGTGTGTGATAGTTCGTTCCTTATAGACTCCAAAACGGCTGAACAGATTTTCTTTTAAATTTACAGAACTTTAATGTATAAGTCTTGAAGTGGTCATAGTTAAGTTTTGTCTTAGAATACCCTCGATAATTACCGATAATCGATAATCGAAACCGTAATTTTAATGTATCTATCATCGCTAAAGCATTTTTTGCATGTTGTTGCTTAGCAACGATGATAGAACAACGGACCGTTAAAATTCTACTGTGGGTAAGTTGATAGCGTGTTGTGTGTGTTTTTTATTTTGGTTTTTGTTTGTTTGTTCGTTTTCTTTGCATGATGTAGTCTGTAGGTTTTAACTCCTCACGTAAATTTCTTTTTTATTAACTACAAAGAATTTTATAAGACTTGAAAATTTATGTTTTTTTTGTTTTTGTTTTTCGTTGTTTTTTTTTGTTGTTTTCTTGCATGACATAGGTTCAAAGCACGCACGTAAATTTCTTAATGTTTTTTTCTCGTTAACTGAAATAAGTTTATATAAAATAATTTTCTAAAAGAAACAGTAGGTTCTCTAGAGTGCAATGTAGAATAACATATATTTTACACTAAGTTACTGCATGGAGGCATGTGAAGCTTCCTACCGGGCGATTTCACGGATTTCGATGACAATAAAAATATATATATATACTCCAGCCTACATAACTGAACAGATCATGACCACCTCTGGCATGATGATTGTCCCTTACCTAGGGATGGTGCACACCATTTTTCAAGTTAAGGTCAAAGGTCAAAGTCATAGTCTGTGTATATGTACTCTCCTACATCTTACACCACTGTACAGATCATGACCAAACATGGCATAGTGATGGTGCACACTATTTTCCAAGGTCAAGGTGAAATATTAAGTTAAGTTAAAATATTTGCTAGTAGATTATAAAAAGATAATTAGATAATCGTTGCGTCTCTTCATCCCTCTTGTACACATTCTCTTCCACCCTTGAATAGGCAAACAGAGAGACTAAGAGAAATATAACATAAATTATATTAAAAAAACACATATAAATCCTTTCATTCGCACACATTGTCTTCTCCCCCTTTTTCTTACTCTCTCTCTCTCTCTTCATCTATCTATCTCTTTCTATTCATCTCTGTCTCTGTCTCTGTCTCTGTCTCTGTCTCTGTCTCTCTCTCTCTCTCTCTCTCTCTCTCTCTCTCTCTCTCTCTCTCTCTCTGTTTCTTTCATCCAGAGATAAACAGAACTAAAGAGAGGTGAGAAAAAAAGGAAAGAACGAATTAATAGAAGAAAAACATGGCTGCCAAGATTTAGACAAACCTTTTGAATAAGCCAATCGCCATCCGGGGACCAATTAGTCGGTGTTTTCGGGCGGTAAGCAGGTGTCAAACACGTTTGGATGTCTTCAGGTATAAACTTGCGAAGTCTTAGAATTGTTATTCGAGATAGAAGCGCTCTCAGATGGTGACATCAGCGCAAAAGATGAAGCATTGTGATGTTAATCCTATTTACAGATGGTATAACCTCGCCTCATCGCATCATCTGAGTATTAAAAATAATAAATGATTTTCGAAAGATGAAGATGCATTTCATTTTACGACTGGTCTGGGTCCCGGCTTTGCCCGGGTGTTTGTTGGAGTTGAGCAAAAAAAAAAGTTGTAGTAGGCAGGTAGGCTCGAATCCGTGACGCGAAGGTGGAAAAGAAGGTGGAGGTGAGTGTGAGGAAAATTGCGAGCGTAAAAAAGTGGTAATACGCACGCAGGCTCGAACGTACCGTGAAGGAGGAAAAGAAAGTGAAAAGAAAAATAAACGTTTCGTGTTTGCTGTTGCTACCATCGCGAAACCGGAAGTGACGTAGGTTTAAATTAAGTCTATACAATCGAAATGAGACTATGACTTTCAAAAATATCGGCGGAAAAGGCGAATCCTCCCTGTAGAAAAGTTGAGGGTGAGCGAATTAATGTTTTTTTGCCAATTTTTATATTTGTCGTCTGAAGGGTCGAGCTTTAAAATAATATCGATCGCGTGAAAATCTTGCGCCTCTATAGAAAGTTTTTGCGAGACATACAAACATACATACATACATATATTTAAACAGACAGGTGAGATTTTCATTCAATAATTACAAGAACCCCTCTCTACCACATATAGCAATGGCCAACGACCCTTTCTCTGAGAGTACATCTTTCAAACTCCTTGGCCTAACGTTCACAGGAAACATGAGTTGGAACAATTACATTGAAGGCATTGCCAGGGCCGCTGCAAGAAAGGTGGGTTCTCTCTACCGTGCTAGACAACAACTAACACCCGAAAGTATCCTGTACCTCTATAAGGCCACCATTCGCCCATGTATGGAGTATTGCTGTCACATTTGGGCTGCTGCATCTGCTACTAGTCTCTCGCTCCTTGACAAGGTTCAAAAGAGAGTCGCAAACCTGATAGGCCCTGAACTGACATCTAAGCTTCAGCCTCTGTCCCATCGACGAAATGTTGCATCCCTCTGCCTTTTCTACAAGTATTTTAGTGGTGAATGCTCTGACAAACTGCAATCACTTGTGCCCCCACGACGTGAGCACCCTCGACAAACCCGACAGGCTGCTAAATCCCACCCCACACTGTAGAGATCCCTAGATGTAAAAGATCTTTCTACTCCAATAGTTTCCACCCCAGAACAGCTAGACTTTGGAATTCCATTCCAGGTCCCTGCTTCCCCAACGGTGCTGACGTGCAGAAGTTCAAGTGTAACGTGAACCGACATCTTGCTGCCCAAATCCCTACATAGTACACCAGTAGTTATTGCTCCTGATAGTAGCCTCCTGCACCAAAGTGGCAATGTGCTTGTTTGGGGTGAAAATGTAATTAATATATATATATATATATATATATATATATATATATATATATATATAATATATATATATATATATATATATATATATAATATATATATATATATATATATATTAAATAAAATTTGGGGTGAAAATGTAATAAAAGAAATAAATAAAACATCAATTAATTAATTTACACTTATTATATTCTTATTCTAATTTCTATATAGAACTATTATTATTAATTAGTATTCTCAAATAGTTGTGAAGAGGGCTTATTGAGTTTCCTATCTAAAGTGTCCGTAAAACCTAAGGTTGTTTTTAATTATATTAAATCCAGTTACCAAAATAAAAATTGCGTGAGTGTTGGACGGAAAAAATGGATTGGATATCAGAAGAGATCTCATATCTTGCAAACTTAAATATCTATATTTATTTATATATATATATATATATGTGTGTATGTGTGTGTGTGTGTGTGTGTGTGTGTGTTAGTTAAATAAGGTAATTTATGGATTTATGGATTAGAAAAAATAAATGGCAATCATCATAATGTTAAAAATGTATTTAAAGTAAACAGACTACGAATATTGATCTAAAAATAAAATGTATATGATGCAACAAGTGATTATTAATTGATTGATAAGTGGTTTCAAATATATGAGCCAAATGGTTTAATTGTTAGAATGAATGTAAAAAGCAATATTATAGTTATAATAAGATATATCTATTGTAAATTTATTAAGATGAACTATACATTTTTTAATATATATACTCATAAAATTAACGTCTATAAATTCATTTTGGAATTATTAGTTAAATTTAATGAAAATAAATAAATAAATAAATAAATAAAAAATAAATACAAAAATTAAAAAATATTTAATTAAAGTACATAGGAGAGAGGGTTTAAAGTTTTAGAAAAACCTGGGTTGAATGTGGTCTATAATTTTTAGGCCTAAACAATATTTATAAATCTTATTAACTTGAATTAAAATTAGAATTAGTTTTACATTAAATAACCTTTATTTAATTATAATTAAAATAACAGGTTATCAGAGGAAGAAACTCTTAAACATACTTATTATAGAATTAGGATATATACAATGATAACAAAAATTATGCTTAAATAAGGAACAAGTTCGTAAAGTGTTTATTAAAACTAGATTGTCGTATGTAGAATTGAGTATAGTTTGTGAAATGTAAAATTAAAAATATTACTTTCAATATAAATAATAATGATGATGCTGATATTAATAATAATATGAATAAATAAATAAATAAAAATTTAAGTAAATGTAAGTAACTAATTAATTTAAAATTCAACATTGGCAGATATGAAGTATAACTTAATAACTTATGATTGCCGATTGAAATAATCTGTAATACCAACATTTTGTATTGGAAAAATTAGTGAATTAATTTATAATATAAATCGATTAAATTTTTTAAAAATAATATTAAGTGAAAGACATTAAAACTATATTAAAATTACTTATAAGTTGAATATGGATGTCTATGCGTTGTGAAAAAAATTAATAAATATCAGTAAAGTTAATTTCGTTAGATTTGTTCCAAGGGAGGTTACTCTGCCTCATTTTATTAAGTAAATTTAATTATTTTTAATTACGATATAAAGGAGTTGTCAGATTATTTTTAAGCTTAACAAAACGTAAGTATAGTTTTTGAATTGTATGATTTTAAAAAATTATAATTGTAAGGATTGATAAGTTTGATTGTAATAGCTAATAGATTTGAATTATAAGTGGTTTTCAATTCGGATCAATTGATTAGTTATGATAACCGACCGAAATGATCAATCGTTTTTATTTTAGCTTAGTTTAGTTTCGTATATACAAACATGTATCATAGTTTATAAATTGTTGATATTATTTTTATAAGTATGTATACACAAATTATTAATAAATTTACTAATTATTAAATAGAACATTTTGGTAGAAGATTCATAAATTAATTAAATTGTTAGTATGAATAGTTGGGTTTAATGACTTTGTTTGATAAAAATTCAATATGGCGTAATGGAAAAATATAAAGATATCTGCAGCTTCTCTTCCAATTTTCGGGTTTTTACCATGTCAAATCATATTCCAATTCCTTTTGACGGATTGACTGTTGCTATTTCTTTCGATGAGTTAAGGGCATAATAGATTCGCTGATTGATATAATAATTAAGTGATTGATTTTGCGCTAGGAAACAGATACTGTCAAGAATTGTATAAGTTAACTGAATTAAAGGAATAAATTATAAGATGGTGAACATCATGAATTTTGGAATATAACTTTTTGTTATTTATTCTCTCTCTTTATATATATATATATATATATATATATATATATATATATATATATATGTATATATGTGTGTGTGTGTGTGTGGGATGTGTGTGTGTGTATTTCTAGTTAATGTAATATTAAGTATGTGAATAGATATATTAGAATTCTGCTTATGACCCAAGGATAATTCTCTCCTCCTCTATCCATCTTACTCTGTATCCTCCTCCATCCTTAGCATGCACATACCTGTTCACACATTGTCATTCTCTCTTCAATTATATTTGCGTATGCGTGTATATTTGTGATTGTAGATCGCAGCTGGCAATGATGAAGAGCTCTGAGGACGCCGGTGGTCAGGGCATGGTCAGGCTGGTGGTCGGTTGGCCATAACTGCACAATATTATGTCTCCAATTAGCCGTACGAAAGTTGAAGCACCATTTGCTATCGGGGAGGAGCGAACAAGGAAAGAAAAAAGGGGTTTTAAGGAAAGGGAAAATAACGAAATATAAGGAAAGGGGAACAATGGTGGACTTTGGAAGCTAATGATTATTGCATTAATAATATTTAAAGAAGATAGGTTAAGGAATGTTAAGGTTTTCGTCTAGAAAAAAAGAAAGAAAGAAAAAAGAAAAAAAAAAAAAATGAAAGGAAAAGTTAAGAAAATATGGAGAAAAATAAACAGAGTCGAAGGTAAATAGAAAAAAAAAAAGAAAAAAATTAAAAGTGATGGTAAAAATGAAAAGTAAAAAAAAAAATCTGGAAGAAAGCACTAAAAAAAGATATAATCCGAAAAGAAAATAGCTGAAACTTGGTTTCATTGTTTGTTTTATGGCATATCAACCCTTTTCGAGTCACTAAATGCTAAATCCTGAAATTTAGGAAAAAGATTTTAGGTTTCAAGTTCTTTATGACTTCAAATATTTATTCATGGATTTTATCGTTTTTTTTCACGAAGGAGTCGCCACTTATAAAGGCCCGGAGGCCACTCGAGGATAAAAGCTGATGGATAATACATTAGTCAATGGGATTATAGCGTTGTAACCATAAGTAGTGGAAATTTTTAAAATTGGATTAGTTAGGAGGACGGTTCACCAAGAATTTGTTTACGTTGGACTTGAACACAATCAAATTGTAGTCAGCTAGAAAAGCAGGCAGACAAAACAGAGTTCCACACGCGTGCAGTTCTAAGAAAGAAGCTTTCTTCGTGGAATCTACGTTTAGGTTTAGGCACAGATAAAGAGTGTGGGAAATTATTGATAGTGGTTTTGACTAGACTAGTGCTTTTCGTGAAGGTTTGGCGAAGGGGGGGCATAGATTAAAGCTCAGACGAGCACTTGCTATGAAAATAACGAAAAAGCAGAGACAGGCTCGGTTTTGTGCTACTGCATATCAACCTTTTTCGGGTTATTTAATGCCGAATTCAGTCAATGGGTAAAAGTTTTTATGCTTCAAGTTCTTTATATCTTCAAATATTTATTTATGGAGTTTGGTTTGGTTCTTTTGTTTTACTGCATATCAACCCTTTTTGGGTTATTTAATGCCGAATACAGTAATTTTGAAAATAAAAACCGTATTTATTCTTCGAGTTCTTTATATTTTCAAATGTTTGCTAATGGAGTCTGCTTTAGTTATTTGGTAGGCAACATTCTTGTTTTTGAGTTTGACTTCGCATAACATGCTTGAATTTTGCAAATAGGAAGAATGCTTAGTGCATTTTACGTCAGTATATTCAAACAGCTTGAAAAAAAAAGGTTAAGGGCATAACCGAAGAGAAAATATGAGTAAATATAAGGAATGAAAAAGAAATGAAAATGAAAAGAAAGATGTGATTACAATAAAGAAAAACGAATAAAAGTACAGGAAAAGAAAGAGAAAAAAGAAAGGGCAAAGAAAATAACAAAAAAAAAGAACAGAAAAAACGACAGGAAAAGGAAATGAACAAGACAAGAATATAATTAAATAGAATACAGGTTTGTTTTTTTTTGTTTTTTGCTTTGTTGTTGTTTTTTTATGCTTGTCAACCTAAGATGTCCTTTTCTCCTCCTTGCAACCTCTATCTCACAGAAGAGATGTTGCGAGTTTGTCTCTGATGTATCGTTATTTTCATGGAAAGTGTTCGTCTGAGCTTCAATCTATGGTCCCCCCTCGCCAAACTTTCACAAGAAACACTCGTCTAGCTGTAAACACTATCAATAATTCCCCCCACTCTTTATCTGTGCCTAAACCTAAACGTAGATTCCATGAACAAAGCTTCTTTCTTAGAACTGCACGCCTATGGAATTGTCTTCCGTTTCCCTGCTTTCCGGCTGACTACAATATGGTTGTGTTCAAGTCTAACGTAAATAAGTTCTTGATGAGCCGTTCCATATAAGTTATCAAATTTACCAAATTTTCATTACTAATGATTACTATATTGTCCAATTTCTACTGTACACTCTTTAACCCTTATCCTTGAGTGGCCTCTTGGCCTTGATAATTGTGGTGATGCCTATGTAAAAAAAAAACAATACAAAAAAAAACTTTTACGGATTATTTAATTTGTATCTTCAAATATTTTTAAAGTGTTTGGTTTGGTATGGTTTGGTTTGATTTGGTTGCATTACGGCATATCAATCCTTTTTTAGGTTCAGTTATTTCTGTAATAGCTTTTATGCTTCAAGTTTTGTATCTTCAAATATTTTTTAAAGTGTTTG
This sequence comes from Euprymna scolopes, assembly GCF_053919585.1. Taxonomy (NCBI): domain Eukaryota; kingdom Metazoa; phylum Mollusca; class Cephalopoda; order Sepiida; family Sepiolidae; genus Euprymna; species Euprymna scolopes. The sequence goes on from NC_136522.1 coordinate 75,156,200, forward strand.
GTTTGGTTTGGTTTTAATTGGTTTGGTTTGGTTGCTTTACGGCATATCAATCCTTTTTAGGTTCAGTTATTTCTGTAATAGTTTTTATGCTTCAAGTTTTGTATCTTCAAATATTTTTTAAAGTGTTTGGTTTGGTTTGGTTTGGTTTGGTTTTAATTAGTTTGGTTTGGTTGCTTTACGGCATATCAATCCTTTTTAGGTTCAGTTATTTCTGTAATAGTTTTTATACTTAAAGTTTTGTATCTTCAAATATTTTTTAAAGTGTTTTGTTTGGTTTGGTTTTAATTGGTTTGGTTTGGTTGCTTTACGGCATATCAATCCTTTTTAGGTTCAGTTATTTCTATAAAAGCTTCAAGTTTTTTTATCTTCAAATATTTTTATGGTGTTTGGAATTGAAATTCATTAATTTGGTAAATTTTTTATGCTTCAAGTTATCTATATATGGTGATGATTGCAACGTCTTGTAAGACGAGTGTCACTCCCTCAGACATTTAAAATCCATGAGCCCAAATGTCTGAGGGAGTATCTATACAAATATGATGTTACAGAGTCTTAGCTTATGGTTTTTTAAATCAGACATTTGCTTCTCCTAGAAAGCTTGCCTTCACCACGGCTTACGGGAGCCCTCTCCACCCCAATACACACACACAAATATACATACATACATACATGTTAACAGATTTTGCCCTTATATTATAGACTAACCTGGGTGTTTGGAGGTGTGTGTGTTGAGCAACAAAAAAAGTAGTAGTAGACAGGCAGGCTCGAACTCGTACCGCGAAGGAGGAAAAGAAGGTGAAAAGAATAAAGAAAGCATGACGTCTTTGCTGTTGCATCCATAGCCAAACCGTAGAGAACATAGGTTTAAATTAAGGCTAGTCAATCGAAAACGGGATGATTTTCGAAAATATCGGTGAAAAAAAGCGACCTCTCTCTGTAGAAATTTTTCCAGTTTAGGGTGAAGGAATTAATATTTTAGCCAATTTTTCGATATTTGTCGTCCGAAGGGACGAGTTCTAAAACGATACCGATCTCGTGAAAATCCGTCGCCTCTGTCGAAAGTTTCTTCGAGACATACAAAAATACATACATACATACATACATACATACATACATAGATTTAAACAGATAGTTGAGATTTATATTATATATTATCTTGGAACCAATATATAGTAAAGATTTAAAAGTAAAAAAATGACTCGTGAGCTACCACCGAGAATAGAAGCTAAAAGGTTTAGCTTACGATTTACTTTTTCCTTTGACGTTAATACTTGAGCTATAGATGATATGTTTGCTGCAAGGCTATCAAAACACGAACTTGTAACTATTACATAACACCTGCATATTTGTAATGTCGTCGTTCGACCTTTATCTCGGAAATTCCATTTTTTTTTCACACTTTTGCACTGATTTCTTCCGGCTAAAATCCAAATATAAAGTTTCGCAAGGGTTCGATTACCCTATATATTTCATTTCTGTAGACCAAAAACTGACAAAGGAGTTTGGTAGGTATAATTTTTTATTGTTTAATTTGATTGTTGTGTTGAGTAAAATTGTTGTTTTTTTACGTTGCAGAACATAATTGAGTTTTGCAAAGAAAAAGGAAAAAATAGTTGCATCAAAGTTTTATGCAGAAAAGCGGCATAACTTAACCAGGACTAATACCACACCAGGTTACTGGTTCGAGAGAGTGTTAGATAATAACATTGTTAAAAGTTAAATTAGTTATTATCAATCTATCTGTCTTTCTTATTCATCTATCCAGTAATATTGTAAAAATAGTTTATATTGGGAGTTATTTATTGTTTATAGAATAAAGTGTAGCAATGGGTTTTAGCTGATGATGTTTAGTTAAATTAGCTAGGTTAAATAAATAAAATGACCTTAGGCATGCATAAGTGGAAAGGTCGCACATTGAGTTACGTGTTCTTTTTGTAATGATGACGTAACAGAACTGAGGTCAAGAGGTCGGGAAGGTTAAACAGAGGATGGAGTTTGAGTTTGGTCATAGAAGTGAACAGACGTACTTCAAGCCAGGAAGAGAGGCTGTGAAGAACAAGCATGTAGACACGAAATGCGCCTCTCAGTGAAGACCATTTGAGACAGCTGAAATAAATTTATATTTTAAAAATATAAAGTGTTGTTCTGTGGTTTCACAAAAGAAGGAGGAACAGAGGTCTCAATTGGTTATGGTGTTGGTCATTTCATGATTTATCATGGAGCTCAGCAGTGAAGATAAAACTCTTGAAGAAAGAAAGGTATGAAGCATATATTATTCTTCTTATAAAAAAAATAATACCTCAAGTAAATATGAACTGTAATATATACCCGTGTGATAGCTCTCTGATACAACATGACTCAGTTTATACGTTGATATCATATCCCCTGGCTAAACAATACATACAATTTATACGTTTCTAACGGATCCCGTTATAAGAACAATATCTCTCACCTACTATACAACATATAAATGTTTTGGTGCCGACCTACTTCTCAATACAACAAGAAGAAAGGGGCAGTTGTAGTAGTTGAGTAAGAAAAGGTGAGTAAGAAATAAAGAAAGTGGAGTATAATCAGCATAATATGAGTATATTAAAGAATAACGTGAATAAATAACGGAAATAAAGAAGACATTGGCGGTTGTAGCATTAATGTCAGAGAATGAGAGTAGGAGAATAACGAAAATTAATAAATGCCGTAAATAAAGAAGTAAACGGTGTATCAGAAGCGTAAAATGGAATGAATTCAAGAGCTTTTGTATAAATAGCATAAATAAAGAAGAAAGAGTGTTATACTAGTATTGTAAGAAAAGGTCTATAAGAGGATAACGTAATATACCAGATAAATAACGGTAGAAAGAGGGTAATAGGTAAATGACGTAAACAAAGAAGAAAACCAAAACGCTCATACAGTAATTGTAGCGACGGGCAAATGTATACATGTATAAATGTATAAATATAAATGTACCAACGTCGACCGAGCGGGTCACGAATGTAAATTCTAAGATAGGTTCAAAATTGTGAGCCAAAATACACTAGGATTTTGAATCATTACCTGGCAACGCCGGATGACCCTTCTAGTTGTTGTTCAAAGACAGGAAGCTGAGGAGATGCGGAGAAAGAAAGTAAAAGTGAGGAAGGTATGAGAAGATGGTAAAGAGGGGCATGGGCGAAAAGGAATGTAAGCGCAATATGGCCGAGCGGTCTCAGACTTCTGCTTGAATTTCAAGTACCAATTTTCTTGAGCCGTGGGCAACGTTCATCTCTTCATTCACAAATTGCCGGACATTCGCTGATAACACGCGCCGAATGTCTTCTGGATATGGAAGGCCGGCCACAGTTTATACAACACACATATGATTGTGTCGACGCATGATGCTCCGTCCTCCAAATGCATAGACGATTGTCTTTCACAGAATTGTATATTCTGATCAATACAATATATATAATTTCGGAATCTTTTAGGTGAGGATTTGTAATTAGTATTATTTGGGTGAATTAATATCAGTTGATAAGAATGTGCTTGCGGTTTTTAACTTCTCAATTCAGATGAACATATCTCGGCTCAAACAAAAAATTATTCATCAAAATAAGTACCATCAGGATCTACACACTTTTGCTAATGCAAAACAAGTATATTTATGCAAGTAACGCAAAAAAATATTGCGTTCTGGTGACGATGAAGTCGCTGAATGCTTTGTTGAGATCGCAGAATTTTTCAAGTATTTCTCACGCATAAAGTTGTCCAGATGCTTGAAGAAGAGGTATGTGAGAGGTCTAGAATATGGCGGATGAAGCAGAGTTTTGTAACCCATGTAACTTCTGCTGGATCGGTTTGACAACGTGCGATCGGGCATTGCTATGGAGGAGAATGAAGCCTTTTCTATTGACTAATGCTGGGTTTTGTCGAATGCATTTATGCTGGGTGTTATGAAATGCATTATGGATTTCATTCATTTGTTGACAGTACGTTTCCGCCGTATTGATTTCGTCTGCAATAAAAAAAAAAAACTAATGGATGAGACCGGTCGTAGACTATCAAACAGTCAACACGACCTTCTTCTGATACAATTCTGGCTCCGGAAACTGTAATAGGGCTTAGTTGAGCGTCGCCCGTTATCGTAAAGAACCCACTTTTTACCACAATCTGATCGAGAAACGGGTCGTTCTTGTTGTGTCAAAGAAGGGAAGATTGCACTTCATAACTGCGTTTCTTTTGGTCTTGGTTCAATTCGTAAAGCACCAATTTATCAGTTTTTCTGTCTTTCCCATCACTCTCAAGTGGTTGGAAATCGTCGTATACGTTAGGTCTAATTCAGGAGCAAGTTCTCGAACAGTTGTGCGCGTAAGAGCTTCTACTAAGGCTCTTAATTGATCGTTGTCAACATCCGATGACCGACCACTACGCTCATCATTTTCAAGACTCTCGCTGCCGCCACGAAATTGTTGTTATCGCGAGTTGTTTTATTTATTGTTTGTGCTATGCTATCAACCCTATCCTCTTCTTTAATATATATGATTCCCCGATCATCTGGAAACCGTGACACATGTACGTACGTACGTAATAATACTAAGGTATTAATATATAGATTATAGACAAGACAAAGCCATATACTGATATACATACCTAGGTGCAAAGAGTCTTATACATCTCCCCCTAATTATTGTTTGTCCTTACTATATTGACAACTAAATCTATGTATACCAATATATGGCATTGGCATGCCTATAATTGCCATTACACACACACACACACACACACACACACATATATATATATATATATATATATATATATATATATATACGGATGGATGTTTCACACACTGTTTCATTTGAATTCATCTCTATTACGTCCACATTAGCATGAGTTAATAATGGCGCCATTATAGCGCACCATTTACGACGAGTTTGTGGATGTCCACACCTGGTGCCAAAACCCACGGGAAACTTTTGACATTTACGGTGGACGCCATCTTAGTACTGCGACTAATGTTGTCAAACATGTCATGATCGAAATCAGTAGCGAAATATCATAAACGCTATCAGAATGGTTTATGATAAACATCATCTAACGACAAAATAAGCGCTCCGTTTTCAAAGTTTGCTTTTAAATTAACACTCGATAGAAATAGGTAGGATTTTTCTGGATACTTTTTTTTGGAGGGGGTGATGATTGATTATTCACATTACACTGTTCACATTATAAGTGTTATTTTTACCTGGCGTTTTCTCAGACGATTTTCTGGTGTATCTTACCAAACTCGGAAATCGTTCTGTCGAACATGGAAAGTTTTTTTTTTTCTCGCACTCAGGAATCTGCACCATATTTCTGACGGAACCTTTTTATTTAATTGTTCCGTCAATCATGACTGCATAGAAGTCCTAAGTATTTAGTAATTGCATTCTAAGTGTCGTTCGCATTGAGAATTGAACCTTCAAACACCAGAAGATGGTAATTTTACAACTTAATTTTACCAAGTACGCCATGAGCCCTTGCTAATACTTTTCTGGAAATAGAAGATCAAGCCTCGGTGCAGAAGACACTACAAATAGAACTGCAAATTACTTAGGACTGTTGCATAAGTGATGGATAAAGCCGAAAAATATTGGAGCCGGGCAAGACCAGGTGTAAATTGGATTGCTGGCGATGGCATAAACCCTAGGTTCGGATCGGAGAATCGAGATCATGAAACAATGAGAAAAATCTTTAACTCTGGATTAGAATTGCACAAGTAAATACAATAGAAGAAGCATATCAAAATATAAAAAAAAAACAGTAATTATAACCAGTAAGAATGAAGAGAAGAGAGAGAAGTTAGCGACACACTTGCGCCGTCGTCCGATTGACCAACCACACACCACCACGCCATATTGATCCGAACTCTCTCGCTTGCCAGATTATCATCTGTAAAATAAATAAAACTGTGTTGATTTAAAAACGTATTATGTGATTGAACAAACACGGTCAAAAAGTGTATATACTTAGGCACGTATTTCGTACAAATTATTGAATACAAATCACTTATCAAGGCCGGAGGCCATTTTAGGAGAAGGTAGTTAATGGGACAATATCGTAGTAATTGTTAGTAGTGGAAATTTGGTAGGGTAGATTACTAAGGAGGGCGGCTCGTCAAGAACTTGTTTACGTTGGACTTGAAAATGACCATATTGTAGTCAGCTGGAAAGCAGGCAAACGGAAGAGAGCTCCAGAGTCGTGCAGTTCTAAGAAAGTATATTTGTTAACGGAATCTATGGTTAGGTTAAGGATCAAATAAAGAGTGGGTGAAATCATTGATTATGGTTTCAGCTAGACGTGTGTTTTTTATAAAAGTTTTGCAAGGGGGGGTCATAGAGTACTTGTCATGAAAATATTGATTATTATATATTATGAGGAATAATTTGCCCGGTGGACTAATTCGCAAAATAAAAAATAAAAAATGTTTTTTAAAGTTATGATATTGTTGTTCATCAAATTCCGTCCGTGTTTGTTTACAATATCACGTCAGCTTATATTTGAGTTTGACGATTAATGCCCTGGAAAAGTCACTTCTAATTAATTCTAAGAAATGTTTTACGGTGATTATAAATGGTAACTTTTCTTTTAACGTAAATTGAACACATTATAAGAAAAAATTAAAATAAAATACTGAGGTACACACGGGCTTGAACAGGGGGGGATCACTCGATCTGTAGTCGAATGCTCTTCCACTGAGCTATATCTCCACATGAGAATATACCTGTTTTTCAAGAAGAAATGATTTGCTGAGATATTATTATTTCCCTTGGACGGCATAACGTACAATATTCCCTTGTAATTTTTTTTATCTATGAGAGAGAAAAGACTAGGTTTAAGATCGGATTTTTTGTATTTTCGATACTTATCGGGATAATTCTTACACAAAATATATCTAAGAACACTGCCAGATATATAAATTACTTTGGTTTGAGATTTGCAAATAATTGGTTCAGCCATTTTTAAAACTCTGACACACACACAAAGTGACTTTTATATAAGAGCGGATATATATATATATATATATATATATATATATATATATGTGTGTGTGTGTGTGTGTGTGTGTGTGTGTGTGTGTGTGTGTGTGACAAAAGTCTATTTTCCAAATTCATAATATTGACGATCTTACAATGTATTTCTTTTAATTCCGTTGATATTTACAATTCTTGACAGCAACTGTTTCGTAGCGCAAAATCATTCATGTAATTATTATATCAACCAATGAATTTATTTTGCCCAGAAGAGGTAATAACTATCAATCCACCAAATGGCGTAATGTAAGCTAAAAAATAAGGCAATTTAAACTTCTCTTCCAATTTTTTTATGTTTTTATTCATGCCTAAATGCATTTTATTTTCCTTTGGTAGATTGATAGTTGTTTCTTTTTCTGATGAGTTAAGGGCAAAATAGATTCATTGATTGATATAATAATTAAATGAATGATTTTGCGCTACGAAACTGTTACTGACAAGAATTGTGTTAGTGTCAACGGAATTAAAGGAATAAATTGTAAGATGGTCAACATCATGAACTTTGGAATATAGATTTTTGTTATTCATTTGTTAGATCACATCGGCATTTTTAAATTAAGGATTTGTATACATAAAAAGTGAAATATAATTTAAATGAATCATATTTCCACAATATGCATGTGTGTGTGTATGTGTGTTATTATAACTCTTAAATCTCCATCTATGTTTGTATATGAGCGTTGCACTTCCAACTCCTTTAGTTTATCAACTCCAACCAGGTTTCAATAAGTATTTTTTTTTCTTAATTTCCCGAAAACTTAGTGGTCAGTTTTCCCACTTTTTTAAGTACGAAAATTACTTGATTAATCATACGTCTTGCACGTGTTTTGTTAAATGATATAGGTAGACCAAAGAACTCAGCAGAGGCCCACATAGATCTATAAGAGAATTGTTATTCTCTTGAATTATTTACAAATGATCTATATATATATATATATATATATATATATATATATATATATATATATATATATGCTCTGAGAGTGCAACCCATTATTATTCATCTTAAATATATCTGGCAATTCAAAAAATATATATGTTGTGTGTATATACATATATATATATGTGAGTGTGTATATACATATGTATATATATACATATATATACAAACATATATACATATTAAAAGTATACATATATTATTAAACGATATATATGTGTATATGTATATATTTATATAAAATGTTTTAGGGATTCGTATGTATTTTTTAAATGTGTTGAGAGATTTGTATGTATTTTTTAAAATTATTATATTATACTATATTTTTACTTTTACTTTTGAAAATTTTTTTTGATCATTGTAATAATTTTGTTAAATGATTAAAATAGATTTTAACGCGTTCCAGACGTTCTGTGGAGCGTCCTCTTCAGAAAGTATTCAAAATGTAATAAATTTAAAATATATTTTAAGTGTATTTTAAATGTATAAGAGCGTTTTCCCAGTCCATTTTGGTGACATGTTTCCAAGAGGTGGAGATATCTGTAAAAAATAATGTGTATGTGTATATATATATATATATATATATATATATATATATATATATATAAAACTTCATTTCATATATATATATATATATATATATATATAAAACTTCATTTCATATATATATATATATATATATATATATATATATGTTTATATATATATATATATGGGGGAGAGAGTGAGAGAGATAGAGAGAGAGAGAGACAGAATAAATTTGGAAGGCAATTTCATCACAAAAATGACTGTTTTTTATTCATCAAAAATTGATAACCGTATGCTTATCTCTCCTATAACATAGATACATATATGTGTATGTCTATCTTTGTGTGCAGGTAATAAAGACACATGCTTTCCCCCCAAACTGAAAAAACGCTTCCGTCGCTGAACCTGAGGGAAAATAGAAATTTTCATTTCCGCAGGAAAGTTTTCGAAAAGGGCGACAAAGGTCGTCACAACTTACAGCGGGGGGGGGGGGGCAAGAAAGACAGTTGACTAAATGAAGTCGGGTTGCGGGTTTGGGTTAGGTCTTTTCTGTTGGTTTAGAGACGGAAGTTTAAGGGACGGGAAAAACGGAAGAGGGTTGAGTGAAAATAAGGGGTGGGAAAGACGTTGGTGTTGGGGCTAAAATCAGAAATAGGAGGAAACGAACAAGAAAAAGCAATATGGCGCCCGGAGGAGACGCCAAGACAAATTGTACATCTGCTCGAACCGGATCGGTTGTTCAAACATGGTGTTTAGCTGCAAATTGATTAAGGGCCAAGGTCTCTTCGGTGTCGATGAAAATGTGGTAGGGATGTAGCTGGGTCTTTGATACAGAATTGGAGAAATGGAAAGGACTGTCGGGAGCGAGTGCACCTCAAGAAAGGACGACTCGTATGAAAGAATAGAATTTGGTAGAAATCTCTATTTATTTATGTGTTACAGAATATTAGAATATCGGTACCAACAGTTTCAAATCCAAAGAAAGGAAACCGATATTGTCATAACTAACTTTCGATAATATATATGTGTGTGTGTGTGTGTGTGTGTGTGTGTTTGTGTGTGTGTGTGTATGTGTATTGTATTAACAAGACCAAGATTTCAAAAAATGAATTAGTAGCAACAAAAAAGTGTATTTCATTGTAAGTTACAATTGTTCCAATATCGGTTTGACAATTTCAAGTATTATCTTGTTTTAATATCTTCACATATATCTATAATATAAAGGTGAACGTCTGTGATCTTTAATATAAATGTGAGCGCCGGTGTGTCTGGTCACGAAGACGATCCTATATGGTTGACTATTATAGAAAACTGATCACATATAATGATAGAAGATGTATCGAGACACAGAAATGGATATGTTTGATCTGGCATAATGATGATTCATTAAGATTGTGGCGTCTGCGTACGCGCCTGGTCCACAAAGTATGGAAATAAAAAATGTAAAAATAAAAAGAAACGTTTACAAGTGTTTTTGATATAGATGTACATTAGAATACTTTGATAAGTATGTTTTAACTTAAATAAGGATGGTATGATAAAATTGTGGAGTCTGCGTTCGCGCCTGGCCTCCATAGAATAGAAATAGGCACAAACTTTAATAAAGACTTTTCATATCTATCTGCGTAAGTATACTTTGATAATTATGTTTCAGTTTGAAGAAATATGGTATAATAAAATTATGGGGGGGGTCTTTCCCGCCTGGCCTCCATAGAATGAAATATGTCACAAAGTTTAACAAGGTTTTTTAATATAGATCCACAGAATATTGTGATAAGTTTTTCAGTGTGAACAGGTATGGTATAATAAATTATGGGGCTTATCTATTTTTTTTTTTTTACTTTCATCATATTTTGCTTTGATTTTGATACCCCCAAATTCGAAGCTATCTCTTTACAACCCTTCCTTTTCATAACCTATATACTTTGATAAATCAGAGTTCATTTTCTGTAGGGTGTTTTTGAACCCAGTCAACGACGGGTACGTTTGCTAGTATATATATATATACATATATATATATATATATATATATATATATATATATATATATATATATATATATATATATACTTGTACAAATGGAAATTCTTTTAACTTGCTTGAAGTTTTACATTTGGAGTTTACCATCACTGGATTTTTTATTTTCCACCAGACTATCCATTCATGCGTAATCACCTTTTTCTTCACTATATTCCCTCTGCTTCACTTTTTTGTTTTCAAGTAAGATCTTTGACTTACTTATTGTTTCATCAAATACTTCTGCATGCAAAATCCAATCCCACATTTTGCTAATTCTTACCCTCTGATGAGAAGGAAAGTATTTCTTCGAAACTCCGCGGATTATGGACTATCCATTTATTAAGCGTTTCCTTTTCAGATTAAATATGTTTTTAACTCATTTCAAAGTGTTTTTTAACATATTTTATTATCTGTTTGTCCTTATATATATATATATATATATATATATATATATATATATATATATATATATATATATATATATATATATATCAATTTGGGGTAATTAGACGTAGAGTTTAAAGAGCAGAATTTACTTTAATGTATTAGTAAATAGATTAATAAATCTTTTTATAAAATTATTGTTCAAGACATAGTGTCTATTTCAATAAAACATCGTTTCCGAAACGATCGTACAAAATATTTATTTTGTTAGTTTTTTTTCCCCCTTTTGCTGTTATTGCGATAACGCATATTCTTTTTCAAAGGTTATCGCAAGAGGTGGAGAGTACTGGAAATCTGGGGAAATTGTGGTCACTCAGACTCTAGAGAACACGACAAGTTCTTCTCAAAGAAAAATCTTTGATGATGGCATGTGTGACTACTACTAATAAGTTAATAATAATAATAATAATAATAATAATAATAATAATAATAATAATACTTTTAGCTGAATTACTCCCCCTTGGGGATGATTATGCGGTTTGCCTGGTTCAAATTTGTTAATTCAGACCCCTTAACAGCTATTTTTACCGGCTAAACCCCCAAACGAATTTGTTCCACATGCACGAATACCCTATATATTAAGTTTCATGTCTGTAGATAAAACATTGGGAAAGTAGTTCAGTAGAGAAAGCTCTGCACGCACACACACACCTAGAGTCAAGTCCATATATATAGAGAAAGATGTTTCTCAAATACTAAATGCAAAATAATATTTCATGTATGTAATAGATTCTTTTAGATTTACAGCATAGTTACTGATTGTTTTAGATTAAAAAAACTGTACAATTCATACATGTAATTATAATCCATATAATAATCATAAAATACTTACAGGTTTTTAAACGACTCATAGATGAATTTGTGTAAAAGTGCGCGGACGTGGGTAAGCAATGCAGGTAAAATGACGTCACCTGTAAGGAAAAAGAAAGACTATGAAAAGGACGATCACATTAAAGACGTAAAAGATGTTCGAGAGCATGTATGAAACGACGTTTGTGAGGACAAAGATCAGTGAGAAGGTACACAATCACGTTTTATTCGGAACAGCACCCGGAAATAAATGTTCTTGTTACAAAAACGGAATCGAGTTTGTACTTGTCCTATATTCGTTACGACTTACTCTGCTACAACGTGCTGGGTCTACCTGTGTACATTCGTATCTACTGTCACTTGATCAGTCAATGAATTGAAAACCAGATAGTTATCAAACCCCAACTAATTTCAAAATCATATAAAATCATCTTTTAGCAAATATTATATGGCCTGTGAACTTCAGCGCTATATGGAAAACGCCTACATCACCTTTTTGCCACCAGAACGCCAGATTTAAAATAACTGGCATAAATACACGTGTTTTGCGTTTGCAAAATTGTGTAGATTCTCATAGCATTTATTGCGATCAATAAATTGTTTTTGAGCCGAGATATAATCTTCTGAATTTAAAAGTTAAAACTGCAAAAATTTCCTTCTCATCCTTATAGATAGTTCTATGCCTATGTTTTTTATACATGTGTTTTTTTAGTTTTTATCTGCTTTTATATTTAATATGTTTTATTAGTGCATGTATGATGAGCGTATGTTTGTTTAAATATGCTTACGATCTTTTTCTTACAATTCCTCCAGGTTTCAGCAATTTTAAGAGGCATCATACAAAAGAAATATGTCAGGACATCGTCTTAAGTATTTGTCTATATTTTAATATTAGACTCACGTATAAAGTTTCCTTGATTTTTTAAAACTGTAATAATTGTTAGAAACTTAGCATAGTATGATAATTGTAATTGTTCTAGGCAACATTTACATAAGAATAGACATGTTTTGTTAAACTGTGTTACAAAGCATTGTCTACAAATGTTACAAAATTATGATAACAGAAAATAGTGCAGAATTATGCATCTGATATTGCTTAAATAATTAATCACACAAAATATGCACACACTAATTTAACAGCCTCAAAAAACTTTTTTTAATGTGAATGTTAGAAAATTTACAGGTTTTCCAAGATTTTTCTATTTTATCGATTTGTTTTCATTTGCAAGATACTAGGAATTCAACAACCTCTAAAATTATTTAAAAGTGTTTTTTTGTATAAAATATTAATTGTATAAAATTTCCAAAGATTTTTCAAACTACTATATTTTTTAATACAAAAAAAGTTTGCATTTAAAAAATATTACGAATTTAACATACTCCAAAATTATTTAAAGGTGTTTTTAATATGCATTTTATAAAATTTTCTAGGAATTTTTAAAATTTTCATATTTTTAATGAACTTTTTTTCCTTTGCAAAATACTAGGAATTCAACAGACTCAAAAATTATTTAAAAGTGTTTATTTTTGTAAAAATATGAAGTTTATAAAGATTTCAAAATTATATTTTTAAGGCTAAAACAGTTTTATTTGCAAAATACTAGAAATTAAACAAGTTCAAAAATTATTTAAAGTTTATTTTTGTAAAAAAAATATTACCTTTAAAAAATTTCCAAATAGTTAAAAATTATTATATTTTTAATTTAAAAAGTTTTCATTTTAGAATTCAACAGGTTATTTAAAGGTGTTTTTGTATAAAATATGAATTATATAAAATTATCAAAGATTTATAAAAATACTCTATACTTTTATAAAATACTAGGAATTAAACAGGCTCCAAAATAATTTAAAAGTGCTTGTCAATATGAATTTAATGAAATTTTAACAGATTTTTAAAAAAATTATTTTAAAGTAAAAAAGTGTTCATTTGAAAAATACTAGGAATTCAACAAACTCAAAATGTACTAAAAGTAAAAGTATATTTGTAAAAAAACAAAAGAATTTTATAAAATTTTCAAAGATGTAAAATTATATTTTTAATGCAGAAAACTTTTCATTTGCAAAATATTAAGAATCGAACAAGCTTAAAAATTGTTTAAAGGTGTGTATTTTTGTAAAACATATGAATTTAAAAAAAAATAATATTTTAAAAATATTATATTTTTAATACAAAAAATGTTTCATATGAAAAATACTAAGAATTAAACGGGCTCCAAAATTATTTGCAGCTGTTTTGTTTTTGTACAAAATATGAATTTTATAAATGTCAAAAAATTAATAAAATTATATTTTTAATGTAAAAAAAAATATGTTTGTAAAATGCCAGGAATTTTATCTGGTTTCGTAAAATTATAGTGAATGTTCTATTTTAATGAGTTTATTTTATTATAGAACGACTTCCCATATCTCAGTGAGCTTTTTGGTAGGGTAGTCCGATTCATTTATTATGATTTCGTTAATAAAAACATCAAAGTGAAGTATCTATTTACACTTCGATCACTTGAGACAATTTATATTTTTTGTTTCCATCCAACATGGGCCCTGTTTAAGGAGGTTAATATCCCTTATATATCAATTACTGACTTTAAGAAAAAAATCCTTTCCTCCAATAAGAAAATAAGCAATCAGACACACTTCTGTGAGGTTTAATATGAAACGTCGAAGCAGACCCTTAAACCTGGAATGTTCCACAGCCTCCGGGATTTAACGATAACTAGAAAACAGCTGAGGAGTCAACGGTGGAAAGGAACCGTATGGAAGACTCCCTGAAATGACCTTCTCTTTCTCTTCTCTCACTTTAACGTCGCCATGTTAATTTAGCCATCGTTGTTTCAGCACGCCAGAGCGTTTCGGCGTTTGCCGGGCCATTTGCGAAGGTCGGTAATTAGTGCAGCCAATGGTCAGTACCGCTGGCTTCTGTTGATGTCCAGTTGGCGTGAGACAAGAGAGTTAGATGCAGTCATCGACATTGGATACGGCCATGATTAGGCCCCGAGGTGTTAAATGAGGAGAAAGATGATAACAGTGGAGGATAAGGAAAAAGAAAAACTTAAGATATGAAACGAAGGAGATGGAGAACGAAAAACTTGATTTCTCGAGGATTGGTTAAAGCAAGGATATAAAGAGAGTTTAATCTGTAGAGATTTTCAAGGCTACTAAGTGTGGGGGACCTTGGTAGTTGTTCGATAATGAAAACTCTTACTGGATATATATATATATATATATATATATATATATATATATATATATATATATATATGTATGTATGTATATATATATACTACATTATAAATATACTACATTTTATATATATATATATATATATATATATATATATATATATATATATATATATATATATAAGTGAACGGGTCTCTGTGTGTCTGTGTGTGTGTCTGTGTACTGTTCCCTACGCAATAACTCTGTCAATTTTTAGTTTACAAATTCGAAATTTCATATGCAGGGTACTGAGATTTGGGGAAATCGATGTGATCGGTTTTTGGCCAGAAATTTGGCGATTAAGAGGTCAAACTTCAACGATTCGACCTTTGAGAACTCTACCAAACTCCTCTACGCACTTTAAATTTTAGATATCGGTTCCTTGGACATGGATCTAACTTAATAACTTGATTTGAGCCCAAAACAATAAATTTTAAGGTGTTATAATAGGGGTCAAAGTTTAATAAAATTGACCTCTGCGGTCTCTTCCAAATTACTCAGACAATTTCTGGTCTAAATATTTGAAATTTTACATAAATGGTATTCAGAGATAGGGCAAGCTTTTTAATCAGTTTGGGCCGAAAAATATTAGTTACCAATATATAAATGTATGTCTGTTTGCATGTCTGCCTTAAACTTTCAATAGAGGCGACGGATTTTACCAATATCAGTATCGTTTTAAAGTTCGGCCTTTCATACGACAAATATCGAAAAATTGGCTACAAACATTAATATCTTCCCCTTCAACGCGGCACTTTTCTACAGGGGGGGTCACTTTTTCGCGGATATTTTTGAAATTTATCCTCTTCTTTAGATTGTCTAGCCTTAATTTAAAAAAATGTCGCTTCCGGTTTGGCGGTGATCGTAACAGCATAAACGTTGAGTTTTACCCCGTTCTTTTCTTCCTTTGCTTTCCTGGGTTCAAGCCTGCCTTCCTACTACCACTTGTTTTTGCTCAACATACACATCCAAACACCCCGGGCAACGCCGGGCTGAATGTTTATAATGGCTTTAAACAAGATAGCTGGAGTCATGCCGAGTTGGGAAACAAATAAAAAAATTACTTGAGGGGGAAGCGAAAAATTCGTTAAGAAAAACGATTTAAGAGTAAATTAATAAATTAATGATTATAAAATGTAAAAAGTATTAAACTAAATCTCGAGACGTTTTTCAGCCGATATATTTTCAAGAGAAAACATCAGCGAATACGATTAAAAGCAAAAAATAAAAAAAAATTTAGTAACCATCCTTAAAAACTGATTTTTTTTTTTTTTACTAACGCGGGATGAGGACGTGAAAGAATAGACAAAAACAAAATGTCGCCATTATCAGGGTATTAAAAGAAAAAAAAAACAACCAAAACCCAGGTAAATATCGACAGAATGAAGGCAGATAACTCATATATATATATATATATATATATATATATATATATATATATATATATATATATATATATATTAGTAATTCAATAATTTAAAATTTATGACATGAAATGGTTAAATTTAAAATCAAGAATCTTTTTATTATTATATGCAAGACAAAGAATGCATTGCAATTAGTATATCTACTTAACCTATAGGTGTTTAATGTATGTATACCATCTCTTCAGAGGAGAAAATCTTAGCAAATATTATAATGGTTTACACCTAACTTGCTAAAACACAATAAAAATACAAAATTATAATTAAAAGTATTTAAAGGTTTTAAATATCATAGATTAAGGGAAATTAATGAAAAGGATATTGAGTTTAATATCCAAGTTGCATCTATATATATATATATATATATATATATATATATATATATATATATATATATATATAATATTATACTGTTGGTATAAATCCTAACAACAACACAATATGTCATTCCAAAGAGTGCTCAATGCATGAAACAGAGCAATATATTGATTGTTGGAGAGCTATTGGCTACACGTGTTTCAATGACCCCCTAGCAGGGAAAATCACCTCATCTGGCCAAGGTCAGGTGGATGGTTTTTGGCCTGATGAGGTGATTTTCCCTGCTAGGGGGTCATTGAAACACGTTTGCTAATGTGTAGCCAATAGCTCTCCAACAATCAATATATATATATATATATATATATATATATATATATATATATATATATATATATATATATATATATATATATATAAAACAGAAAACCATCCATCGGAATATTGGTCAGAACACCTATTTATACTAATCAGGTGATTACCGATGGCGGACTCATGAGCTTGGGAGTGCCCGGATGTTCTCCCAAGCTCATGAGTCCGCCATCGGTAATCACCTGATTAGTATAAATAAGTGTTCTGACCAATATTCCGATGGGTGGTTTTCTGTTTTATACAGTACTAGGTCGAACTATCATCTCAATATCATTGAGGCGTTAGTCATTAATAACTCTCGACCTAGCATGTGTAGACAAAAGATTTTGAAACATCATTTACTGATTTAAAACCACCTGAACAGTGAGAATTATATATATATTTTTTTCTCTCGCTGGTTTTCCAACTGAAATCAATTTCCCTCTTTCCTCATTCGATTCTTAGCTTTTAATTTATCATTCTGACGTTTCCTCTTAGAGGGTCAGACGATAAGGAAATTTTAACAATTCCACCTGCTTTTTTTTGTTTCTTTGATTTAAATAAATTATGTTTCCTCTGAAATTTCTCCTTCCATTTTGCTGTACCAAGAATGTACTTATATATATATATATATATATATATATATATATTATAACTACTTCATTTACTCATATACGAAAGTATAGATTTATGCGTAAACTTTAAGTATTTACTTCAAAAGTGATCAATACGTATCTAGAGCTAGTTAGTAATTTATAAAATATATATGGCGATTAAGCTACACTGAATATTCGGCGTTTCATCCACTATAGGATTCTTCAGGCTTATGCGCATAAGCCTAACGAATCCTATAGTGGATGAAACGCCGAATATTCAGTGTAGCTTAATCGCCATATATATTTTATAAATTACTATATATATACGTTATATACTCGGTTGTACTTTTAGAAGGGTACCACATATTCATATATGTTATCTACTTCTTATTCGAGGAGGACTGATATTATTTGTTGTTGTTCATATTTGTGAGAGTCTTAGAGTGATGGAGCCTTAGGTGTTGAGTGTTCATATGTCTTAAGATGTTCATGTTGTAAGAGATGGAGACATTGGTGAGATATAGAGACAGAGTACATATAAAAAGAGAGGCAGTTCTGTATATATATAATGGACAGGTACATGTTACTACAAGAGAACCAATTCAATGAGAGGAGATTTATGAATATCTTGATCGATAGACCGACAGATAGTGTGTTTGACATTTACGTTTTGACAGTTGTGCATATAATATAATCACGTTACCTTTCTTGTTGTAATGATAAACACAGAAGACGCAGATACACAAATATGATGACGTCCTTTATTTCATGACCGGTCCATGATTTCGCGTGAGGAATTAAAAGTTTCTTTACATGGTTATTTCTAAAACCCCCTCACTTCTAGAAGGTGTCTTGATTCTAACGGAGAATCGATCTGAACCTCTCTGCTTCTCACCGACTCTTCTCCCAGACTCCCAGACTGCATCTAAAAACTCTATCTATATTGAGAACTCGTCATGTCATCGCATGATTAAACATGTGCTCAAAGAGCACGTTGGTTGACATGCGTCACGTTGCCAAACTTGACATGATCCCGAGTTCAGTAACCTATTTTTCAAATAACATTTTACAAAATATGTTTACAATTTCAATTGACGATTAAAAGTACTTAACAGAAAAAAATTTTCATTATTACATTCCTTTTCCATATACAGATATGTAAGGTAAACAATTGCAATTCCTTATTTCAATAACATTCTGTATTTATTTTAACATATGATTGGAATTTTACATTCCAAATCTACCTTCGCAAGTTCGAATCCTTGACTATCCTATTTCATATTTACATTTAAATAATGCCCTATTTTTTACTTACATGAAAAGGGGACAGCCCTTTTATCATGTAACACACACACACATATGTATATATATATATATATATATATATATATATATATATATATATATATATATATATACGTAGATTTTGTTGTTGATTTTTAAACAATATTAAGGTTAACGTCTGCACCTCGGAGATCCAGTGTTTTTTTTTTCTTAGAAAGTCACCCATTTTTTATTTGGACATATTTTTTAAAAATTTATTTATGTATTTTTTTAATTATATATATATATATATATATATATATATATATATATATATATATATATATATATATATATATATATATTAGAACTCATTAAATAATTTGTCTGAGAGCTCTTTCTGCCTGCAGGGCGAGGGCTTAAGCATCGTAACACACAAAGCCTCCAAAATATTCAGTAAGTGTTTAGAGCGAGCCCTGTGTACAATACGAAAGCGACGATCTGAATTGGCATCTCCACACAATTTATTATCGAGCAGATGCTGACTGATCGCCGAATCGTGGGTCGGTGAGTGCCCGGATGTGCTAAGTAAACGTCCGGGCGTATTCCTTAAACGGCCGGATGTGTTCGTCAATACGTTCTTGTTGGACATACACAGCTTCCGAATTCGTGCCGGTATATGCTGGGCCAGTCCGACCCAAAGGCGCAGCACTATACTGAGATTTGAATTCATAAATAACTAAACTTTTGTCAAGTGTGGCTAGGACATCTTTCTAAAATGTCGGGAAAGCCATTCTTTAAGCTATAAATACACCGGACATTTGGGTGGCCCAAGGAAAATGTCAGTATTCCATTGCGCAAGTTTTTTTAAAATAAACTTGGAAATAATATCCTCGGTGAAACCCTTCTTAATGAGTATATCTGTTACCTTTTTCAGTTTAACTTTTAATTTGCTGGCCGTGCAAATCATAAGGGCACGTTGAACCAAAGTTTTAATCAAGCTAATTTCCCTACTCATGGGGGCAAATGTATCCCAACTAATATACAGGCCCGTAAAAGTCGGTTTCCTGTATATTGTGGTAGAGAAATTGTTACCTGTCTTTTCTACCGAAACATCCAAGAAGGGTAGAGCGTCATTATGCCCCTCCTTCATAGTGATTTGTAGAGCTGGGAGGAGATTATTCGAATGCAGGAAAATTCACTCACTTCATGACGGGAGTTGAAAATGACAAAAGTGTCGTCAACATATCGTCAATAACGAAAGGGTCTCGTAAACTGAGTGAATAAAACAGATTCCTGGAAATCTAGGAAGATATTCGCTAGGATAGCGTCCAGATGACTGCCTATTGCCACCCCACCCACCTGCTGATGCATGTCATTTTTAAAGCTGAAACTGACCGACTTAGTAGCCAGTTCCATAAGCTCCAGAAAAATCTTCCCAGGAAAATTGGGAGGGAGATAATGTGCTACGATACAACATATCGGCACATATTTAAATGGTTTCGTCGAGGAAAACGTTCGTAAATAGGCTAGTTACATCAAAGGAACAAAAGAAGTTAGTTTGCGGAGTACTTGGCGGTTCATGCATGGCAGCGGCGAATATATATATATATATATATATATTTATATATATATATATATATATATATGGGTGTTTGTTTGTTTGTTTGTTTGTGTGTGTGTGTGTGCTCATGCCCATATGCATTTATTTTCTTTTAACGAATTTATAGGTGCTTTTTCTTCTAATGAGTTAAGGGCAAAATAAATTCATTGATTTATATAATTAAATGAATGATTTTGCTCTACAAAGCAGGTGCTGTTAAGAATTGTACATGTCAGCGTACTTACAGGAATAAATTGTAAGATGGTCAACGTCTTGCAATTTGGAATACAAACTTTTGTAATTTATTTGTTATATGCTTTGTAATTACATCGGGCTTCATAAATTAAAGGATCGGTATATAAAAAGGTGAAATAGAATTGAAAAAAACATATTTACACACACGCACACACACACACACACACACACACACATATATATATATGCATATATATATATTTAGTAGAAATGGTAATTAATAAAAACTGAAGAAAGTGCTCAATACTGTTGTAGAGCAAATATGCGTTTTATTTATTATCACCGTATCTTACATTATTAGTTCAGCTACCCGGCCGTTTTTTTTTGTTTTTTTTTTGCCGTCTGTAGCTTCCTCACACTTTTACAGAAATGTTCGTTATGATGGGATGAAAGAGTAAATGGTGTCAGGGGAGGGTTGCGGGAAGAGCGGAAAAAAGAGGAAGGGAACAAAGGGGAAAGGTGGGAGGGGTGCTTGGTATGTCGGTAATGTTTTAGTTTTGGAGTTTAAGGAGTTTGTGGGGAGGGTCTGGGAAGTTCATTTCTGGTGTGGCTGAGGGCAGACGGATACATGGAGGGGGAAGGGGGAATATGTGGGGGTAGGAGGAGGGGGTTACTTTAAAATTCGGGTCTTAATGTTAAAGCTTTTGGCGTCTCGTTAGTGAGATGATTTCTTGATAAGTATATCTTGACCTGTTGGGCGTTCGCTTAGGTTCGGAGGCGGGGGGGGGCTATGATTCGGTTTATTTATTTGGTTTTTATTTGTTGTTAATTGTTTGGAGAGGGTTAGGGCGCGGCCACTAGCTAACCCTCTCCGAAAAAGTACTGTGTTAGCTAGTCAACTAATAAGATTCTTTATTAGTCATATGCATATTTATCGTAGCCAATAAATGCCCGTTAATCAGGCAAGGGTACACGTGGCTTTTACCCACCTGTTTATTTTGTTTCTTTTTCGCAGTTGTGTTGGGAAGTGGCCTAATTTTAATCTGGATGTTTACCACGTGCATTTCATTTTATAATAGTGCATTTGTTTCATTATTTGTTTATGTATTAATTATTATAATTATGTCGTCGTTGTTATTATTATTTATTAGCGTTTTTTTATGTGTGTTGTTGTCCTAAGCTAAAGTTTATTTTTTATATACATACCTTTGATATTTCGATTCTGAAGTTTAATTTATTTGGTTTATAAAAATTAAGGATTGCTAATTTCTCATTCAAACATTATTAACACGGGTTGTCTAAGTTGCTACAAGTGCTGACCTGCCATACTATTTCATACTCTACTGTCAGCGGTCCTCCACTTTACATTTCCATTAACTCCTAGTAGTGGTTAGCTAACGCTGTTTTTGTTGTTTTTTGTTTGTTTGTTTGTTTGTTTTTTGTTTTTTATTTACTTGCCTCTCCACATGGGCAGAGTTAGACACAAGGTCGGTTTTTAATGTAGGGGGAACCAGCTCCCCAAAAAGGGGCACTCTCGTTAATAACAAAAATATAAAATGTATTAGTTATGAAGGATTTCTCGTCCATTAAACGAGACTAAAAATTAAAGTGCAGCACTAGAACAGATACTACATTTTTATCTTTGCCCGCCGAAAATTTTCATTTTTAATGTACTTCTGTGGTCGTAATAGCTCTACTGTTATTGAAAAGAAGCGTTATCTCTATGTGTGTGTATGTAAGTTCGTTCCCTATGAGCTCTATTTTTATGAATATTCACACATAGGTATTTCGTGCCTGTCAGTGTTCTTAGATGGGTTTTGTATCGGAATGTTTTCGATAAGTATCGATAATTGATAATCGAGTATTATTTGTGCAACGTTTTAGTCAGTGTAGCTTTCGACCTTCGTCAGGCATATTGGTCGCCATCTTTGACAAAAAAAGAGAAAAGATACTAGCTCCGGCGATGGTTTTGCATTCTTGGGGTTGTTTTTGTTTTTATCGTCGTGGTTTCGTATGTGTCAAAAAATTTTGGTTGATATGGGGTAGCTCTACGGAGCCAGTAACCTTTCTTCTTTCTGATCCAAGATGGCGACGAACATGCTTGACGAAGATCGGAGGCTACACCGACCGAAACGTTGCGCAAATAACAATTAAGATGAGAACAGTAGTCCAATCAAAACAAGTGACACAAACAATCAACCCACATCCCAAATATAAGAACTGTAACTGCGAATCACTTAAGACTTCATTGCTGACGGAACAAGAACGTGTTACTCCTATGAATTAAATAAAGGGTTCCGTTGGAATTCCGTGTAGATTGCCAAGTTCCACAAAAAATTCTCAAGTTCGACAATGCTCATTGAAGAAGGCCGGAGGTTACGTCAACCGAAACGTTGTGCGAATCACACTCAAGATAAGAACAGTAGTGCTAAGAATCCAAATAATACAGTGTATAGGTAGTTATACGCTCCCGAAAGTCAAATCGATAACCAGAACCTTAAGCTTAACTTATCGATAAGTGAAAAGACAGACTATTGCGTAGTATAAATCTCTTCTTCGGCAGTGAGGAAAGCTAAATAAAGGCATTCATCAGGTTTTCATGCACTGATGTCAGTGGTAGATATGATAAGAAGCCGTGAATATCTGTCCAATGATTTTCGTTTCAAAATAACGCATCTTTTTTTTTTTTCGATGTTCGCATCATCATTAGGGAGAGAGTAGGTAAAATGGATCGTAAAAGCTGGTCAAAGGTGATAGATTACCGCTGATTATTGGTTAAAGTGAATTAGTCAGCGTTCAAAACCGTGAGAAATGAGGAATTCGGACGCTAAGAGATTTACTGTGGCGTGATTGGTCAGTTTCCGAATCATTAGAGCACCATCTGGCGAACGTTGAGAACACTAGCTCGACCAATTGATGACATTGCTTCATTGACCAGAGATACAACCTCCCATCCCCACTCCCGGCGTATGCTTTCTGCTCTTCCATCCCCTACTCTCTTTACTTCACACACACACACACACACACACACACACGGACACGCACACACACACACACACACGGACACGCACACGCACGCACGCACACATAAACACACAAACGCACGCACACACACATACACACTGACTTCTTTTCATTTTCCCTTTCGTTTCATTGTCTTTATTCTTTCCCCTACTTCTTGTTTACTCGCCGGATTTAAGATGCACCCTAAATTTCTCTCTCTCTCTCTCTCTCTCTCTTTCTCTCACTCTCACATACATAGAGACATTGAAATTACTTTTCGACATCTTTTCATTATTATCTTTTGTTTCGTTTCTTTGTCTTTTCTCTTTTTTCTGTTTACTCGTCGGGTTTTAAGCGCACCCTTGATTTTTGCAAGAAAGGGGGTCAGTATACGAACATTGTAAAAAATAATCTTCCTTACAAAAACAAAAACAACCCACAAATATAACAAGAATAATCATTTTAAAATACGTTTACTCAGTGCGTTTATCAACCAAAATGCTATCCAAAAATTAAAATATGACAGACTGACGAAAATGCTAATCTATACATTAGCGTGACAGACTGACAAACATATTATCCACAATTTAGATGTGACAGACCGACCCAAAAATATTATTTTGGGTAACAATAATCTTATACCAAACTTAAATATGATTCATTCATTCATTCAAATTGTGTCCTGCCTGGTTCAGGCATTGACGGCCATGATTCCCCATCTACCTCTCTCTATTTTTATTACATTTTAACCTCAAACAAGGCACATTGCCACTTTGATGTAGGCGGCTACTATCAAGGACCTCAGTTGTAGGGGTACTATCTCGCGAGTTTAGCAGCAATATGTCTGTTCACATTACACTTGAACTTTTGCATGTCAGTACAGTTGGCGAAGCAGGAAATTGGAACAGAATCCCAAAGTCCTGCAGTTTTGAGGAAGAAGCTATTAGAGTAGAAGGCTTTCTTATATCTAGGGATCTTAACTGTGTAGGGGTGGGACTTCGCTGCTTGTCGGGTTTGTCGGGGGTATTTTCGTCGAGGAGGTACAAGGGCTTGTAGTTCGTCAGACTATCCACCATTGAAATACTTGTAAAACAGGCAGAGGGATGCAACATTTCGTCGATGGGACAGAGGCTGAAGCTTAGATGATAGTTTGGGACTTATTAGATTGGCGACTCTCTTTTGTACCCTGTCCAGGAGCGAGAGACTAGTAGCGGCTGAACCTGCCTCTTCTTTGAAACATTCGTGAATTCATTGTTGCTCATTATTCACAATCCCATTTATTCTGTTTTCTCAAAAGTATTTGGTGTATTGCCATAGTTTTCTTTGCTGCCGTACAGACAGTATGTTGCAGTTACATTCTGTCCGAGCAGTGCCCATACTGGGCGATTGTCCTGGCCATTGTACTATAAGGGATCTTCTGCCCAGCACAACAAGATACTAAACCATGAACATGACTTATTTCTGATTGCTTCCATATTTTATCAATCACCTGCTTTCCATAATTTTACGTTACCCTATTAGGGAGGGGGACTAAAGTGGATACTCGACTATGCCCAAAGGTATCCAGCAGGCTAGCGGAGGGAAGGAGGCGCATAACTTTTCCTTTGACAGTCGTGCTGTCCCGCCACCCTATACAGCGTCTAGTAATTCCAAATGATCTCCATCCTTGTATTGCTTAACTTTGGTGATCTGGTGGGAACCGGTGTGCCAACGATATAATGCCGTATAAGTGGTTTAAATCAGTAAAAAATGGTGCACCAAATGTTAGTGTAATCGACTTTCAAAAATGTCATTTTAAAATTTAGCGTGGCAGACAAAGCAAAATTTTATTATACACTTTAATGTGACTGACCAGCAAAAATGCTGTGGTAAACTTAACTATAACCGACCAATAAAAATGCTATTTTAAACATAACTATAAACGAACAATAAAAATGTTATTTAAAACTTAACTGTAACTGAACAATAAAAATGCTGCTCTAAACTTAACTGTAACTGCTTATTTGTTATTAGCATATTTATTTCTTTTTTCACCTCCCATGAGTATAAATACGTAAAATCTAGTAATGGTGATAGCTCAGTATTGAATTCAAATATAGCGTTAAGAATTGGCCTATTCCACTCGTGATCTACGAACTCAGCCTCTTTTCTCTCTTCTGCATATCGGTATGCCTTCAATGTTTTATCTTTAACAAGTGGGTGGTTTTAGTGTTTTTACTTTTTTGTTGTTTAATTTTTTTCCTTTGAAGATTGTAACGCTGGGTTGCCATCATTGCCCTGCTTTTTATTGAAACCAACCGAGGGCTCTTTTTAGTATCCTCGTTGTTCCCTTAAGTGCATTTGTCTGGATCTCTTTTGCACTTGGTTCACCAGGAATATCAGTTAAATAGGACTTCAGGTTCTTCTTCATAAGCCCTGTGGCACCTATAATAACTGGTATGATTGATATCTATTTAAAATTCCAGTTTATTTTCATATCATAGATGAGACCTTGATATTTAGTCTGTTTCTCCCTTTCAGCTCTGGTCAGACCTCCATCATTAAGAACACTCACTTCAACCAATGTTGCAACTCTCTCTGACTTATTCCATATAACCTTGTCAAGTTTCACAGCAGCCTTTTAAAGGTAGGTGGCTGTAGGGATTACATGATCGTAATGTATGGTATATAAGTCATTTCCAACTGTTCTTTCATGTTGATGTTCACAGGATTTGCTGCTGCATTGGATGTTTAATTTTTTTTACAGATGGTCCATTAGTTTTTACTAGATTTTCGATTTTTATGTTTTTTAAACCGTTTCAATTCGTTTTAAAGTGACCTTTTCCTTTTTTACCAGGAAAGCAACTGTACATTTTATTCGTTAATGAACTAATGTAAAATCTCTGATAATTTGTTTGGTTTATGCTATTCAATGAAACACGTGTAAGACGCAGTAATTTAAGCAATATGAATGTGAATTAAGTGTATATTCCAGTGATTTTGAAATATTTGGTACAGTTATATATATATATATATATATATATATATATATATATATATATATTTCTATATATATTTCTATATATTTCTCTCTATATATATATGATTGCTTCATTTAAATCACATAAATTAATATACGAAAATATAATTTCATGCGTAAATTTTTCAGTATTTACTTCAACAGTGCTCAATACATAGGTGCAGCTAGGTAGTAAGTTATGAAAATATATATGGCAATTTAGCTACACAGAATATTACGCGTTTCATTCTCTTGAGAATTCGTCAGGCTTATATAATATATATGTGTGTGTGTGCGTGCGTGTGCGTTTGTGTGTTTCTGTGTGTATGTGTTTGAGTCTGTCTGTCACTCTCCCTTATTTCATTTCTGTCTTTTGGTTATATTATCATTCTCTTTCCCCTCCTTTAAATTCACGTGGTTGATTAAAACTTTGTTCAAACGTGCGGAAGCGTTTAAGCATTTCGCTTAGGTGGATAAGATAGAGTTAATGAGCCAAACACGACCGGGACTGAACACGCGGGTGTTTCATGATGTCCTTTCTTTCCTATCTTTCTCTTTTGACAGGGACTGTGTGTGTGTGTTTGAATATGTGTGTGTGAGTGTTTGTGTACGTGTTTGTGTTCATTGCCAGTGTGTCTTTAAATATGAAAATCCGTCTCTTTTTTTATCACAATAAATATACACATATCCATCTATTATATTAAGACCAGATGTCCATGTGTACGTCTAGCTAAAAATCAAAAACTACGAAAAAAAGACCCACAAAGTTTATTCATTGTTGATTATCGTTGCCATTAATATCTAATTTTGTTTTAATTCGAAGTGCATTCAATAAGTTACCAGACTTTTTTGTACAAGCATTTTAAATTGTCGTAGAATCTTGGAAATTCGGTATGTTATTGCTATACATCTTATGAGATGACTAACCAAGTTTTATGATTTCAGATACAAAAGACCAGTTGAAGCACAAATTTGGTATACGCCTTACTAAATTCTGATCGTCATAACTAATGAATTTCAAATATGCAGTTAGACATTAGGACACGTTAGAAGAACAGTATGTAATAAAATGTTGTTTTTAACTTGGAAAAAATGCTACGGAAACTATGGTATGCTTCAGGCAGATTTTGAACCATCTTGCATGAATCGAGCATTAGTTATCGAGTGGCATAAAAGATTCAAGAAAGGCAGGGAATCTGTGAGGAATGATGAGAGGTTTGAAAAGAGTAAGGACGTCGGAATACCAAAGTTGATTGGCCAAATAAAGAATTTCATCGATAAGGACGTCGTTATAATCATTTAGTAATTATATGTGACCGAATCAGATCTATAGAATGAACCGAACATTTTTATTTATTTTTGTAAACAATGGTAAAAGGAGTATAGCATTGACCTTTAGAATATAGCAAGATTATTGTTCATATATATATATATAGAGAGAGAGAGAGAGAGAGTGAGAGAGAGGGAGAGAGAGAGATAGAGAATAAAACATGTATACATACATTTGAAGCCAAAACTGCAACGCTGAAATTGAATTTTTTTTATATAAATAAACGAGTGTTTATTTTTAAAGAAATATATTTCGTAGTAAGACTCCTTTGTCAATCTTTTTTTCCTCTTCTTCGTTGACATAATGTAGTGGAAGGTAGTTCGATGAAGAGTCCTCGTGATGTTGTTAACTGCGGGGTTTTATGAAGCCGGATAGGTGACGCTTGGTCGCGCATTTTGAAAATCTGGGTAGTTTTTTTTTATATATAACCGTTAGAAGCGCTGCAACGCAGTTTTGGCTTCAAATGTATTTATACATGTTTTATTCTTCAAATTTTACTCAGCGCTTCTAATATATTTAAACAAAACACTACCCTCTCTCTCTCTCTCTCTCTCTCTCTCTCTCTCTCTCTATATATATATATATATATATATATATATATATATATATATATATATATATATATATATATATATATATAAGGTAGCAACTCGTTTAAATTTAAAAAACGAATTATCAGTCTTTTATCTAAATGCAATTCAATATGATAAAATATTACGAATGGAATACTTATATTGAAATGAAATGAGATCACGGAAAAATAATTAAATGACAATAAAGTATTATAATTCATATAATAATAAATTTAATCAAAATAGTAGTACAAATTGAATTATGTATGGATTTAGAATTCAGGTTAAGTTAGCAACTGATACAACCGGGAATAGAAGTTATATATCTTTGTAATAGTTTTGTATAAAAAAATTAAAATATCTAGACATATGATAGATGTATTATAATTATCAATATCATCGAAGTAAATATAAATAGATTAATTATAAATAATAAATCTATTAATTAATTAATTACAAAATAGAATATTTTTAGTAGTATATATCAAAGTTAATAAATTTTTTAATATAAATATTTAAATAGTAATTGTCTGTATTTTTGAGATGAGTTGTTTTCATTGATTGAGATTGTCGGACTGACTTCCTCATCTTGGTTGTTAACAATCTCAATCAATGAAATATTTAAATGTTTTGACTTTATTTCTAAGTTCAATATATATATAAATATATATATATATATATATATATATTTATATATATATATTTATATATTTATATATATATATATATATATATATATTTATATATATATTTATATATATATATATATATTTATATATATATATATTTATATATATTGATATATATATATTTATATATTTATATATATATATATATATATAAAAATGTAAAGTTGTTAAGATAATTTAAACTTCTCTTCCAATTTGCAGATTTTTTATTTTGGTAGTTGTTACTTATTCTAATGATTTCGGGGCTAAATAGATTCTTTGATTAGTATAAAAATTAAATGAATGATTTTGCGCTACGAAACAGATACTATCGCGAATTGTAAGTGTCAATGGAATTATAGGAATACATTGTAAGATGGTCAATTACATGAAATTTGGAATATAGCCTATTTCATTTATTTATTAAATGTTCTATAATCATATTGAGCTTCTTAAATTAAGGATTTGTACATGAAAAGTTAAATATAATTGAAAAACTCATGTTTCCACAATAATGGAAAATCTAGAAAATTATTTACTAATTTTGGTTGGCTGATTATGGACAAAACAGTACGAAAAAATGTATCAGAGGTTTTATTTAGGAAAAACGAGCAACGTAATGAATAAAATTTTTATCACTTGAATTTATCATAATAATTCTCTCTTTCTCTCTCTCTCTCTCTCTCTCTCTCTCTCTCTCTTCCTTTCTCTCTATGTATACTCTTTTTTTTTCAAT
Source organism: Euprymna scolopes (assembly GCF_053919585.1). Lineage (NCBI taxonomy): Eukaryota > Metazoa > Mollusca > Cephalopoda > Sepiida > Sepiolidae > Euprymna > Euprymna scolopes. The sequence continues at coordinate 75,186,263 of NC_136522.1, forward strand.
ATTAATAAGTTTTTGTACCTATAGAGAGTATTGTATATTAGAGTATGCAGGCTGGATTTTAAGTTGTTCTATTAATGGATGTTTCAGAACTTTCAAGTCAAGTTTCAACCGCTGGTGAAAAGAACAATAAAAAAGGTATGTTTCCATTTTGTCTGCGCCCCACGCAAGTATAAAGATTATTAATGTCTCAACCGCGTAATCAAATTGAAGTTAGCAGTCGGTTCTGGAGAATTGTTTCATGCCCATCTGTTATTGCCTGTTAAAGAGTTATGTTTACTTTTAAAATTAATGTTTCCTGTGAACTGCTCTATAAATTATACGTACATTTACTTTGACTATCCATTTAGATTGTGTTAAACACACACACGCCCGCACACACACGCGCATGGACAAATTACAACATCAAAGTATATACACGCGATATACGATACTGCCGTAACATAAGACATGCCACGTTTTTATGTTATAGATACTAGAGGCGTTTCATATATATATCACGTTATATAGACTGCGACACAACAACAAGTGTTTCATGCTAACGCAATCAGCAATACAGGAAGTGATAATTACTACTGGTCACGAGACTCGAACACAATCGAGAAAGTCAAACTTAGATTTGAAGGTTAACGCTCTTCCTCTCGTCCGCCATGAATTAACTCTTAAATGAAAGTAAATAAACACATATGAAAGAATGTAAGTGGTCTTGTCATAATATCAGTCAGCCATGATAGTATTCGAACAAACAGAAAGTTTGTTACTGATGCTTTGCACTGTATGTCGATGACTACATATATATATATATATATATATATATATGTATATATATGTGTGTGTGTGTATGTGTGTGTGTGTTAGAAATCGTTTATTCATTACCCACGTGGCAGCCGTTTAGCATAATAGTGAAAAGCCTTGACCGTCATTTGGGCGGTCGGGTTTTGATCCTGGCTTGAGGCAGTTGCCTGTCTAGCCGCACTGATGAGTTGTGGAACAGCGAAACAGTACTGTAAGTGGATGACTATATATATATATATATATATATATATATATATATATATATATATATATATATATATATATATATGAATAAAATACGTATCATATGCGTTTTGAAAGCCAAATCACAACGCAAATTTAAATCATCACGGAACTCAAACCACTTACACACTCCTCTCAGGGAACTCAAACCACTTACACACACACACACACACACACACACACACACACACACATATATATAACATATATATATATATATATATATATGTATGTATATATATATATATGTTGTATTCAATTATTAATGTATGAAAACAATCACCAATGATACTGGACACCTAGATGAGGGGATGAACCGTCTAAAGTATGACCACTCGTCGATCAATGTTCTTCAAACTCGATTTCTTCTTAATATTTGACCTCCCAATCACATGGCCAGTGCTTCATCATGGCCGCTCTGTTCGCTCGACTAGGTTGACCCACTGATCACTCCGTTTAGTCAATTTAATTTCTATCCCTGACCATCTCCACTAATCCACCCCAATACATACAGGAACAAACGCACTGACAGAGACACGGCTGGAATTGGTTCAGTTTCAAGAGTTGATTCGTCTTTCGAATCCTGAACATTCGAGTGGGAAAATTGGGCTCAGAAGATTTAACAATTTGTCCCGAAAAGTCGCGACACACAATTTTCTACTTCAGTTGAATCGCTAAGCAAGTTTCAGTTTCGCTTGGAGAAATCCAATTTATGAATTGACAACTTAGAAAACACGTGTAGATATAAATAGGATAAAAGTAAAATAGAAGTCGTTTTGTTTTCCGGCATATCAATCCTTCGTCGGTTATTAAGTACCGAATATAGTAAGTTCTAAATGTATATTTGTGAATATTGATCTTACTTTATATATATTAGGCCGACAAAAATGTCCTTGCGGTTTTTAACTTTTAAATTCAAATGAACATATTTCGGCTCAAATAAAAATTTTCCATCGAAATTAGCACCATCAGAATCAACACACTTTCACGAGCGCAAAACAATGATAATGATAAAATAATCGAATTAGAAATGATAAAATGATAATGGAATGATAAAATAATCGAATTAGAAAAGACTAGATGATTCCATATCCGTTTGATGGAAACCGTTTTTTTTGTTGTTTTTTTTTTTTTTTTTGCAGACTATCTATTATTTAGCAAATTTTGTACAAATCTCAAGCGCGATAAGTAACCTTCTACATGTCTTTATGTTACACAATGTTTAACGAGCTATATAGGATATGCAGTGCTGATGTTTTATACCTATCAAAGTAATAAGAATAGGAGGATTGTCACCACCTTCAAAATGCTAATTCGTACGGCTTCATGCTTGAAGGCAAAGCTCAATGAAATTTCCGGCCATGGTTACGATATTTGGTGTGCTTTCAAGTCAGTGTCACATCATACCACCTCATATGTCCCGAGTCGACTTGAAAATTTGCATCAAAGTGTACCTGAATGTGCTGAAGAGTTTGGTGAACACCATGGGGCAATCAAGTGGACGCTGGCTTACTCTGGGTGTGGCAGTAAGACTATGTAACGGTCTCAAATAGCGAACCCACAGGCTTCGTCGGTAATTCTATTTCTGTTGACAGGATGCCTAGAAATGAATGAATTATACGAAAGCGTACATATTTTTGGCTGCATATCTTGAAGCGTCTTTGTTATAGCAGGTTTCTTCGCAGTAATGGTTTCGCCTGCATTAAAAAAACTGTAATAGATGAGACAGATCGCACACCACGAAAGAGTCAGCATTACCTTTTTTGTGCAACTCTGGATTTGGGAAATGTCGTGGAGCTTTGTTGGTGTCTAACCGCTGAGCTGAGTGTCACCTGTTGTCGTAAAACATCCACTTTTTATTGCAAGTCACAATCCTGTCGAGAAACGGTTCTTTCTTGTTTTATAAAAGAAGGAGGGAAATGGCACTTCATAACGGCGTTTATTTTGGCTGTCGTTCAATTCGTGAGGCATCAACTTATCAAGTTTTTTTTTGTCCTGCCAATCTTTCTCAAGTGGTTGGAAATCGTCGTATACGTTACCTCTAATTTAGAAGCGAGACTTCGAACAGTAGTGCCCGGATTGGCTTCGACTAAGGCCTTTAATTGATCGTTGTCAACATCCGATAACCGACCACTATACACTTCATCTTCAAGAATCCCAGCGCCGCCATGAAATTTCAGAAACCACCATTGTGTTGTGCGTTCAGTAATGGTTCCTGATATCGCGAGCTATTTCAGCATCTGTTCTGCCTAGTTTGTATTAAAATAAGAAAATTGTACACTTTGTTTTTTTTCCATCCTGTATTCAATTTTCTAGAAAAGAAAAGATAATTGTTTTAAAACGATTGTAATTTAAACGAATAGATAGAGCGAAAAAACGCTATTAAAAATGATATATAAAGGAAAATTTTTCAGAATGTGAGAGAGTGTATATAATAAATTCCACAGCCAAACAACGTCGCAGCCCACAAGAGCCATGACAGTCAACGAACCGGATCTCCAAGGCTCGAGTTTCGCCTAGATGTGTATAACTGATGAGCCCAAATGAAGGCGAAACTCGAGTATTGAACTTCCGGTTCGTTGACTGTCATGGCTCTTGTGGGCTGCGACGTTGTTTGGCTGTGAAATTTATTATAAAGGAAAATTTATAACGAAAATTTATTTGAAAATACATAATTTGAAATCAAAATTATAATTCCGCAAGACTTTCTTGTCAAGCTAATATATATATATATATATATATATATATATATATATATATATAGGGGGGGTGCATGTGTATGTGTGTGTGTTTTTTAATGTCCAAGAGGTATAGGCAGAGGACACACACAAACTTACAGACATATACACAAGTTCTTGGGCAAAAACAAGTAATATATATGTATTGTCGTATAGTTGGGTTCTTTATAACATAGGACTTGTATATATGATGTGTATATATTGACGTGTGTATTTATACAGAACGGTCCGTAAAAAATCCAATCATTTGAGGCCTCTAGCGCCGCTCTGCGACTTTGTTTCTCTTCACATGGTGTTCGTTTTTTTTTTGTTTCTGTTCACCAATTTGGATGCTGCTGATATTTTCACGCGTGCTCATATGCGCCCTGTTGCAATGTCAACCCCTTTTTTGAATTACTTAGAATTAAGAATTCCGCGTCTTGGAGTGTGTAATGTAAGTATGCCAACGTTTTCGATCTGAAATCAGATCCACAGCCTTGCTCCAATTTCTTCTCGTTGCAATCAAATCTTTCTCAATTGTCTGTTTCCAACTGTATTGGAAACAGACAATTGGCTTTTCACTCCTTTTTCCATCAGGGGTCCATATGATCACTTGGTTGACAATTCTGTCTGGGCTCAATCTTAAGGTATGTTTGAGTCAACGTAGACATCCTTTGTAGATTATTGACGATACTACCTTCTGGTTAAGATAATCTGACTTCTTGATTGGTAAATTAATTGTTTTATTTGATCCCTGGAATCCTTCTAATGCACTGGAGTTAAACGCATTGTGGTCTAAAATGCTACCAAAGGCAAAATAAGTTGCTGTTTTGTATTTAAGAACTTTAAAATGAGTACAAACCTGTTTCTGTGTAGGCTGTAGAGTTCCGAGTAGACAAAAAGAATGAAGAAAAAAAGAAAGAAAATGTTTATCTTTTCTATTTATATGTTACGATATTGTCACATAACATTCAAATGAGATGCTTCCGGTTGGATATATAAAGTTTGATTTTTTTTTCAGATATAAGGCTGATTTTAGATTTGGGTAGCAGAGTAGAATGCGTCGTTTTCTAGAATTGAGTTTTGGCAGTAGAGTGTTGAGATTTGGAGTTGAGTTTTTCATAGTAGAGCATCGAGATTTGGAGTTGGGTTTTGACAGCAGAGCGTCGAGATTTGGAGTAGCGGGTTTTTGGCAGCAGTGTGTCGAATTTTACATTTTTGTAACCACACGCATCTAATTCCTTCTATTGGCTTATTTTAATACGCCAAGTTTCACTATTATATGGCAGTGTGGACAAGACGTTGCTGTTAAAAAGCATTAATTTAAATTCTAAAAGTATTTTTTCTCTGGATCTTTCAAGACTTTACTATCCTGCACTGAAACTCATAATCAATATTATCTTCCTTGTTTACGGGGCTTCCTAAGTTTTGTTTTTAAGTTATGAAATCTGAAAGAAAAAACTATTAACTAACACTTTATTCTCTACATTTTATTTAACACAAGTTGTAATATTTTCGCATATCTCGTAGGGATATTCCGAATTCATGTGTTTCTGAACAATATTAGTCCGTCGATGATTCCAGTTGGTTTAATGGGATTTGAAACTGATTTTAAAAGCCGTACCGGTACACGTTAGATAAATTTCGTGCCCCTTCCCTTGTTTCTCTTTGTTTTAAATCGACAAAAACTTTTGCACCGACCTAATACTTGACGAAACCGGCTTTTGTAAATATAGCAGAGGCGAACATAACATTGTTTTGAATTGTTTGCGACTGAACAAGACGATATTGATATTCTTCACTCGGAAACCCTTTGTCACCAACAGTGGACAATATTAATATACACAAATGGACGTATACTGTAAGGACGAATAAAATTACTATATTGAAAGGAATATGACCCTGGAGAGTTAAACCGATATGGCTTGCAGTGATTCCAATAATTAACTGAAATACATGTCTATGTTATATGAGAGGTTATAACTAGACAATTCTAAAGCACACCTTCTGCATATGTTCGTAAAGCTTCACAGTAGTATTAATTGATTTACTATCGAGACCTGCGGAAATTCCACAAGTTTATTCTTCATATGTTGCAGCTAAACTCATTTCTATTGTATGGACGTCCGACGCGAACATAAACCTCACTATATTATTGTATCATGTTTCTTCAAACTGTTACATGCTCATCTAAGTACTGTGATTAATGTAGTTCATAGTGTGTTTTGTATTTCACCTTCCAAAACTTTGTAGGAATTTTTTTTACCTATTTCTATTCTATGAAATTTCGGCGCAATTATAGACCCCGCGGAAATATTGTACCACTTTTGTTCAAACAGAAACATAGTTATCTAAGTACTTTATTAATCTAGTAATACAATAGACTAGGTACATATTAATTTATTTTTTATTTCGGACTATTATTCTCATCTTTATTAGTTGTTGTTTTTCATCTATTTATTGGTTTGTTTATTCACAATGTGTCGGCCAACTATTCCTCTGGCCTTCGTCAGGTGGTAACCGCGACGGATAGGAGCTTCGAATCTCCTAACCGCATTCTCAGCCATCACTGCCATCCGTAGTTGTTGTCGTCTCACCACATTTTTGGCCAAGTAAACCTCTGGCACGCTTTGGGTGGGATTGAAACCGCTATCTTCAGACAATGCTCATCTGGAACTGTAGAGATTCAACGTCTCTATCAACTGCGCCACGGGCTCCGAAGGATGAAAGATGAAAAACAACAACTAATAAAGATGAGAATAATAGTCCGAAATAAAAATAAATTAATATATATAATGCTCATCTCAAAAATGAATTCCAATCAAGGAATAATATATAGACTAGGTAGCTTTAATAAGTTTCATCACTTCGTTTGGACAAATATTTAAAATTGTCATAGGTTCTTGAAAATTCAATATGTTATTGCTATACATCTTATGAGATGGCTAACCAAGTTTTATGATTTCAGGTTCAAATAAACAGCTAAAGGAGGAATTGGAATACATCCTACTAAATCCTAATTGTCATAACTGGTGAATTTCAAAAAAAGCAATCTTCATGTGAGGACACGTTAGAATAATGATATGCAATAAAATTGTTTTAAATTTGAAAAGATCACCCAGAAACGTATAGAACGTTTCAGTCCGCTTTTCAACAATCTTGTTTCAATCGGGCATAAATTTTTGAGAGATTCAAGGAGTCTGTGAAGGATGATGAGAGGAGTGGAGGGAGTAAGGAAGTCAGAACACCACAGCTTATTAGCCAAATAAAGAATTCCATGATATACATGCACGTTTATATCTATCAAGGTTGTCATTGATGGACGTACATCCAAACAGTATAGCATTAATGCGGGAGAATCTCAGGGGTCGATCCTTGAACACTATTATTTCTGATATTCATTAACGACCTCCCTGATAATATTGTGTCAGATATGGGTATATTTGCTGAGGATACCATGCCTTATAACATACACGAAAGAAGAACGGATATACACAAACCTAAGACAATGGCAGAATCATTAAAAAATGACCTCCAGACCGTAGTAGAATGGGGTCGTAAATGGATAGTAACATTTAATGCTAGTAAGACTAAGCTGGTCTCCTTTAACAATTACAAGACGCCTCTCCAACCACCGATATCTATGAGAGAAAACAAGAGAGATAGAGGAGTGAGGAAGAGAGGGGGAGAGAGATGATAGGTAAGAGTAAAAGAGAGAAGGAGAAACAGAGGCAGAGAGGGGGTGAAATTGAGCAAAAGAGAGTGAACAGATAAAAAAAAAACGAGGAGAGGTGAGATAGACAAAGGAGAGACAGACAGACAGAAAGACAGACAGACAAACACATCGGTATTGGTTAATATCATGTTCCATGCTTTGTGATTTCTTTAATGATCGACATCCGCAGCGCGCCAATCGTCCATGATTGAATTTCCGGATCTCATGACTAGATTACCTCCCTTTGGTCCCTCATTGTAGTAGCGGTTATGGTTCAGCTAATGGCCGCTTAGGTCGACCGGCGAAGCAGGACGATATAAATAACAATCAATTGTGGATTGCACTCGGCAGAAATAATTACCTTGTGGATCGAATAATAATAAAAAGAAAGAAAGGAAGAAGAAAAACGTCAGTATCACGTGACCATGCCCGTCAAAAGAAATCCCGAACACTCAGAAACGATTAATTACCACTTAGCATATCTAGACTATTAGAAATAATGGAACTCTGAGAGCACAATCCTCCACCAAGGAAAATAAAAACTATTGTTTAACTACTTCGTTTGTCTTTTTTGTTTTTTGGGGGTTGGTTTTTACTTTGGAGCCACCGATTATTAAGGCCTTAAGGCCACTCAAGTATAAGGGTTAATGAATTTAAGGTGGTAGTGTAGTAATCGTTAATGGCGTAATCGCGTAGAATTGTATTATTTATGGGGACGGTTCAGTAAGAACTTGTTCACATAAATTTAAAGGCTACCATGTTGTATTTAACCAGGAAGCATACCAGTAGAACAGTGTTTCACGCGCGGGCAGTTCTGGGAAAGAAGCTTTGTTTATAGAATCTGTGTTTAGATTTAGGTGCAGTTCAGTCGAGCACTTGCCATGAAAATAGCGATAGAGCAGAGACAGGTTCGCAACGTCTCTTATGTGGGAAATAGGTTGAAGGAACTCCTACTAGATTTCGAAGCCGGTTTTCAAATCTATCAAGACTGGATAGGATGTGTTGATCAGCTCCTGTCCAGATGTGGTTAGCAAACAATAAGCATGTAATTGTTAAAGTATAGTGTTCAGGGCTCTTCTCTATATCCAATGCGTGATATTCAGCACCTGGAAAGAGTTGAAAGTAGTGATGGGACGATTCCAATATTTTCCCGATTCTGATACAATTACCAATTCCGATTCCGATTCTTTATAAATCTCTAAATATATAACTATCAATTTGTTATTTTATCCCGATTACCATACAAACACTTGTTAAATGTGCATATATTTCTCAAACGCAAAAACACACTTGTGGAGGAGGGGGTGATCTATAGATTTTAGTTTTAGTTGTAGTTTCAATTAAAAAAATATTACTTTTTATTATTACTAGCAGCAGTGGAAGATTCTGTTTCAAAAAAAGTCAAATTTAAAAAACATGATAAAAGGAATCGTTTTTGACATTAGAAAATAGGCACAATTTTTCCGATTCCGATACTCCAAATAGTTCTGATTTTTCCAATTCTTGATTCCGATCCAGATTACTCATCCCAATGCCAGTTCAAAGACTGGCTACTGAACTAGTGCAATGTCTATCATATCTGCTCTATGAAAAAGCCGACTTGAAAAAATTTAACCTTTTTCTCTCAGGAGTGCCGACGATAACATGATAATCTCATTTTCGCCTACAATCTTATTGCACTCGTCATTATGATATAATTCAGGATTATTCTTCACTCCGGAATCGGAAAGAGGTTTTGTAACAGACTCCTAAGAGGGGTAATAAATAAAAATTCAAGGGGAATTATTATTGGCTCACATGGAGTCTTCACACAAGTCAACAAACGATCTGATTGGAAACCTGTGGTGTTCTCTGGAAACTGAGTGACATCAAGTTTCCCCAGACGTCCAGCTATCTTCACTTCCTTCGATAGCATTTGCAAATAAATTTGCATCATTGCAACAGCCTCTTACCATTGATTTCTCGTTGGTAGTGGCCATTGATTTATACTGAAATTTGAGGTCTGGCTAGCGCTCGCTCCTCGGTCTTTCAGTCCTTCTTGACCCTTCTCGGCTCTTTGGTATCACGTTTTTATTTGGGGGAACGGTGATGAAACAATGGGGGAATGCATGATGGGGGTGCAGAACTTGTAGATATGCAGCTTCGGTGTTCTTCATTCTTATTCGTTATATTGTCTTCTTATATTATTCTCCGCATTCAAGGGTTTTTCTTAATATTTCAGTCGTTTTCATTATCGTTAGTCGTTGTACTTTTGCAGCCATTCCTCTGATTCCAATTTCTGGCATTCTTTTTTCAAAATTTTTCGGAATTGTTCCTAGTGCTCCTACCATTATCGGTACTATTTTGATTTTCTTCATCATCCAAATCCCTTTTAACTCTCTCGCTAGCTCTGTGTATTTGCTTCGTTTCTACTTTTCTTTCATACTCACCCTGTGGCCAGCTAGGACAGCAAAGTCTACGATTTGACAGGATTTTTCTTTCTTGTTAATTATTACGACATTATTATTATTATTATTATTATTATTATAAAATTAATAATAATACAAATGATGATGATGATGATGATGATGATGAAAAAATAAATAAATAAATAATAATAATAATAATAATAATAATAATAATAATAATAATAATAGGAGGAGGATCGCTAGGAACGATGCCAAAAACTTGGAAAAAAGATTGGGATAGATTGGAATCCGAGGCATGGTAGAAAAGATACAACGAATTTCAATAGTGAACCCTGTCGAAATATTAAGGAAAACCCTTGAATGTGGGGACTGAAACCACGCATAAACTACACGAAAACGGCTACAGATACAAACACAAAAGAACATCACACGGAATCATGAAAACTGAAATTGTATAATTGAAAAATACCGCCCTTTTGGGGGGGGGTATCACCATAAATGGACACCACACCAAATAATGGGGGTCAACGAGGCTGGAAAGGGAAAGACCAAGGAGAGAAAGCGATAGCCAGACCTCCGCTGGATGAGTGCTAGGGACTCATGAGGACTAGGAGCTTGGGCACACTAGTTGTCACCCAAATTCCAGAGAAGACCAATTGTCGCCTCCAACTAGAACTTAATAGTAAGCGGCGGCTGCGATAACGCAAATCCATATGCAATGGTTATCGAAAGAGGCGGAGAGTACTGGAAATCTGGGGAGACTTGTTATCACTTAGATTCCAGAGAACGCCACCAGTTGTCCTTAAAGAGAAATCTTTGATGATGGCCTGTGTGACTATTCCTAGTGAGTAAGTAATGATAATTAATGTCAATAATAATAATAATAATAATAATAATAATAATAATAATAATAATGATAATAATAATAATAATAATAATAATAATAATAATAATAATAATAATAATAATTTACAAGAAAGAAAAATCCTGTCAAATCGTAGATTTTGCTGTTCTAGCTGACCACAGGGTGAATATCACAGAAAAGTAGAAATAGCAAATACACAGAGCTAGCCAGAGAACTGAAAGGGATATGGAAGATGAAGAAAATCAAAATAATACCTATAAAGTAGAAGCACTAGGAACAATCCCGAAAAACTTTGAAAATTGGAATTAAAGGAATGACTGGAAAAATGCAACGAACAACAATAATGAAACTAGCTTAAATATTAAGAAAACCCCTTGAATGTGGAAGCTAACACACAGGAGCAACAAGCGCGAGCCAGATAAACTGCTGCAAAGGCAAAACATAAAGTGATACATGGAACCAAAAACACCGAAGCCGCATATCTATAAGTTCTCTAATCCAATCCTGTCCTTCCATTACCATATCACTGCCCCCCCACACACACAAAAAGAGTGAGACCAAATAACCGAGTAGAGTAAAAGAGGAAGGAAAGACCGAGGAACTGACAAGACATCCGCTGGATGAGTGCGAAGGGAACTGGGATTTAGGGGAGGTTAATTGCCACTCAAATTTAGGCGAAGACCAATAGCCGCTGCCAACGAGAAATCAACGTCAAGTAGCTGTTGCGATAACGCAAATTTATTTGCAAATGTTTTCGAAAGAGGCCCTGAGTACTAAAAACCTGGGGAAACTTGTCACTCAGCTTACAGGGAACGTCACAGGCTGTTTTCAAGGAAAAATCTTTGATGACCTGCATGAAAGCTCCTTGTGAGTCAATAATAATAATAATAATAATAAGAAGAAGAAGAAGAAGAAGAAGAAGAAGAAGAAGAAGAAGAAGAAGAAGAAGAAGAAGAAGAAGAAGGATAATCTGCTTACCATCCATCTCGAAAATCCTAACAGCATTCCATTAACAATCGTGAATATTTGTCCAAGCCATCCCGGAAAGGAAAAAGAGAGAGACCCGACTTGTTATACATAGATCAAATAATCGTGAAACAGATAGAAAACCAGAAAAAAGAACACAGACATGGCATGGATTGATTAGAAGAAAGCTTATGATAGAATCTCCCAACTATGGATAATTGAACGCTTGGAAGTGTACAAGATAACCGACAAGGTATTTTACGATGCTAAAAAATTACTTTCACAAGAGCGCATCATATATCTTTATGAAGCCGCAATTCAACCATGGAGTTTATTCCGACATCTAGGTTGGTTCATCTACCACTAGGTTTTCACTCTTAGACGGAGTCCAAAACTAAAAGAATCTTTAATCTAATAGGTTCGGTACTGTCGGCCGAGTTCCAATCTCTGTCCCATCGCCACAATTTCACATCCTTGTGCCTGTTTTACAAGTACTTCAGTGAAATGTTCTCTGATGAGCTCATGAACAATTGCCGTTTTCCTACTTTCCAGCTTTCTATAATATGGTTGTCTTCAAGTCCAACGTGAACAAGTTTCTGATGAGCCGTTCCACTTAGGTTAACAAATTTACCGAACTTCCATACTATCGATTACTATATTGTCCTTTTGACTACTCTACACTCATTAACCCTTATCCTTGAGTGGCCTATCGGCCTTGATAAGTGGTGACGTCTATGTAAAAAAAAAAAAAAATTGCCTCCCGGTGTACATACCCCACGACTAATAGATGACGGAAAGCCGTCTTTATTTATTCTCTTATATTGCAGACTTCGGAATTCCGACACTGTTTTCTACTTCACTGACTAACATGCAGAATTTTAAATATAATATGAACAAAGATCTCGATTGTTAACTCCTCAGTTCTTTTCAGATATGATTCCAAGTAGCAGACACTTTCGGCTAAGAGGCAATACGCCTTTTTTGAATAGGAAAATAGTAAAATAAATAAATAAATAAATAAATAATAATAATAATAATAATAATAATAATAATAATAATAACCCTTGAATGCGGAGAATAATATAAGAAGACAATATAACGAGTAAGCGTTACAGGGAATGAAGAATACCGAAACTGCATATCTACAAGTTCTACACCCCCCCATCATGCATTCCCCCCATTGTTTCATCACCGATCCCCCCCCCCAAAAAAAGATGATACCAAAGGGCCGAGAAGGGTCAATAAGGACTGAAAGATCGAGGAGCGAGCGCCAACCAGACCTCGGCTGGACAAACGCAAAGAGAACTGGGACCTTGGGGAGGCTGAGTGCCACTCAAATTCCAGTATAAACAAATGGCCACTACCAGCGAGAAATCAATGGTAAGAGGCTGTTGCGATGATGCAAATTCATTTGCAAATGCTATCGAAGGAGGTGGAGAGGGCTGGACGTCTGGGGAGACTTGTTGTCACTCAGCTTCCAGAGAATACCACAGGTTTCCAATCAGGTCGTTTGTTGACTTGTGTGAAAGCTCCATGTGAGCCAATAATAATAATAATAATAATAATAATAATAATAATAATAATAATAATAATAATAATAATGTATCGACTGTGCGGACAGAAAGGTGAAAATGTACAACACCTCGTCAGTAGTTGTGAAAAGTTAGCTCAAAAGGAGTACAAGAGGCGGCGTGACAATATTTGGATATATGCAAGAAAAGAGGATTGTACTGCAGTGAAAAATCGTACGAGCATGTTTCAGTCAGGATGATGGAGAGTGATAATGTGAAATTATTGTGAAATTCGAATATTCAATGTTATGATGTAATTGAAGTAAAGAGACTAGATTTAGTAATGTAAGACAAAAAGAGGAACAGGAGGCAATAATAATTGATATAGCAATGTCAGCTGATGTGAATTTGGTAGAAAAAGCAAAGGAGAAGGTCGAAAAGTTCTAAGACTTGGAAAATGAGATAAAAATATTGTGAAAGTTGAAGAAAGTAAATGTTGTACCTCATGTGATGGAAGCCCTTGTGAGTCAAACAAAAAAAAATGACGAGTGGATTGAGAAAATTGGGATCCATTGCAGTTAGAGTATTTCGAAAGACTGCTTTGTTGGGCGCCGATAGAATCGTCCGAAAAGTGCTGGAAAAATGAGAAAAGAAGATGCTGAAATTCTGTGGTCATTTGTTATGATCCGCCTATTAGTATAAAATCGGAAATAACCATAGCCAGGGACAAAATGTGATAATAACAATAATAACAATAACAACAACAATAACAACAACAATAACAACAACAGCAGCAACAACAATATCAACAACAACAACAAAAACAACAATAATAATAATAATAATAATAATAATAATACGGTAAAGGAGGATGGAAATACTGAAGAGAGAAAGCAATCTCTACGGTTCCAGATGAGCATTGTCTGAAGATAGCGGTTTCAATCTTATCCAAAACCGACCAGGGGCTTAATTGGCCAAAACGTGGTGAGACGAAAAATAATTATGGAAGGCAGTAATTGCTGAGAATGCAGTTTGGAGATTCGAATTCCTATCCCGTCGTGGTTACCACCTGACGAAGGCCAGAGGAATAGTTGGCCGAAACGTCGTGAAACAACAACTAAAAGATGAGGATAATAGTTCGCAATAAATAAATGAGAAAAAGTACTAACCAGACCTCCACTGGATGAGTGCGAAGAGGACTGAGACCTTGGGGAGACTTATTGCCATTCAAGTTCCATTAAAGAATAATAGTCGCTGCTAACGAGAAATCAATGGTAAGCGGCTGTATCGAAAACGCAAATCCATCTGTAAAAGTTATCGAAAGTGGTTGAGAGTACTGGAAATATGAGGAGACTTGTTGTCATTCAGACTCCAGAAAAATCACAACTCTTTCTTAATTACCATCTTTATGATGACTTGTCTGACTACTTTAAATGAGTAAGATTATAAAAATAAAGAAACATGATATTTTGTCATCCTAAAGAAAGATATTTCAAACTTTATGCATTCTTGGAGGAAATCAATACACAATAGATCATAGTAGTGGTTATCACACAGCGGATTCCAGGTCGGCTGTGTCCTATAAATTGATCGCCATGTTTTAATCTCAAAAAGTAATGAAAATGCAAAATGTCGGTGACAACGATTACCAAGCAAAAATGACTGGCAATTACATATAAGATAAACGATTATTACTTTCCAACAATACATAATCAAAAACTTTTCTGTCTTTGTATAAATCAATACACAAATGGAGCCATTAAATCGTAAGTTGGTATCGATTTATATTTTGTACGACATATTAGACATTCTTATGTGATTATATCATATATCAATTTAATAATTGAGTTATTATGTTTCGTAACTTTTTTAGATGGAGATTGACATCTAAATATTAATTTACCTGTCCGACCTCTGGTATCACAAAAAAAACCATCATCATTACAATCATTAAATAATCAGAAACGAATTACCTCCCGTTATAGTAGCTCTTTATCAGTTATAAATCATTAAAACCATTTCCTCTCCAAAAGTTTTTAAAACAAAGAAAACATAGATGTTCGTTTACGCTTTCAAATTGGCTATTTTATCTTATAATTTGTAAAAACAGTCATGTTGAGAGAAAACTGTAAGTTTTTATTATAGATTATTTTAAAAAAAAATTTTAAGTGCAAATGTAATTTTTATTAAAAATTATTCAGAAAAAAAACAATGTTATATGTGTGTTGAATTTTCGTTGAAAAAATTTAATTTTTTAAATTATTTTTTTTTTATTTAAAATGTTAAATAAGAATGCTATAAAAAAAAGTTTAAATTCGTCGTTATTTTAGAATTGGAAATCTTTGAAAACCAAGAAATGTTAAAAAAATATTTATCAAATGAAAAAATCATTTTTTTTTATATAATGTCCAAATTTGCGGTATAGAAACATACTTTTATCAAGGGTAGAAGACTGTCCGTGTTAAAATGTTTTGTTTTCTCTTCATATTCTGGTGGCATTAATCCAAGAAGGGCTGAAACCCTCGTGGAGACTGAGAGAGAGAGAGAAAGAAAGAGAGAGAGAGAGAGAGAAATCAAGCCTGGTTTCACTGACGATTGTAGTAGTCTTTCACCTTCGATGTGTATACGCTAGATCGAGCGGGAATTTCAAATTAGTAGTGGGTTTCACATCTCAGAAAACATTTCGTAATATTAAAATTGAAAATCTTTGAAAACCAACAAATGTTAAGAAAATATTTATTTAATGATAAAATCATTTTTTATATATAATGTCCAAATTTTCGGTATAGAAACGTACTTTTATCAAGGGTAAAAGATTGTCCGTGTTAACAAAATTATTTCATCATTTTATATTTTCTTAAAATTTTATAGTTTTCAAAGATTTTCAATTTTAAATTATGAAATGTTTTATAAGATGTGAAATATTACTAATTCCGTCGTTATTTGTTTTATTTTATTTTTCATTTTATTTATAATATGGTTTAAAATTTTTAAACTACCGTGGAATTCCCACGAGTTATGCTACTATTGCATTATTTTGATTATTCAGACTATTGTTCTACTCTTGGATGTTAATCGAACAAAATTTCAACCGATGTATTCTCGGACCTTTTTTGGGTGTGTCTCATTGAACCAGGAAATCTTTAAGTCGAACTAAGAAATCTGCACAAAATTTCGAACTGAACTCATGGCGTAGTGGATAAAGGACTTGAGTAATTCAGCTGTAAGTTACATTCTTCTATATGCTGTAGGTTCTCTCCTCAGTGTGGGCAACACTCCAAATACAACTGCGAATTACTTAGGACTTCTACCCAATTATGGCTGAGGGAAATCGAAATTTAAATAAAAATAAATCTAATAAAAATATACGGAGCTGTATTATTGGGATTACTTGGATTATTTGGACTACTCTTGCAATCATGAGTGTTATATACTTATACTGTATCGTTCGATGTAACCTCCGTCTTTCTTCTGATGTACTTCATCGAACAAGGATCTTTCTTTTGGGCTGATAGAGGTGTACGGAATGTTACGAAACCCTATATTTACTCCGCGAGAGTAGCATGTTCTCGTTCCGTTATCCATAACCAGATACAAGTCTTAAAAATTATTAACTGGGTTTACTTTTGGCAGTCCTGTATCTTTCACTTCTCTTATTTTGTCTCTTAGTCCTCACAATCCATGGGCCATGTTTCTGAAAAAAGAGGAAAAATTGCTGTTTTCTGTATTGAATTTATCTATATAACATTTATCGTTGACTATTTTTTAACTTGCAATTTTTATTTTTTATTTTAGTTCCTTAGATCAAGTAGGTTCATGCTTTGTCCGGGGTTATTTTTTGAAAAAAAATAAATTTTAGTATCGTCCGCACTGATAATTGAACCTTCAACTCTTAATTGCTTAGAAATGATATCCACGGGTCTGCAACGTCCAATTCCAGTAAGAAATGATGCAAAGTATATAATTAAGAATTAATTAATGTTTCTACTCGGTTATTGCTGATGGAACGGTAACAAACACTTCTAGGTGAGTAAATAACATATTCCATTCAAAATTACATACACATTCATAAGCTTAATAAAAATATCCACAAGTACAAGATATACCTGAAGAAGATCGGAGGTTAGATCGGCCGAAACGTTGTAAGAATGCTCAAAATATTATGAATTGACGTTTCTTTACTTTTGAGATGAGGATTGATTATTCGTATTATTTGGATTCTTCGGACTACTGTTCTCATCTTAAATGTTATTTTCATTACGTTTCCGTCAAGGACCTGTGCGGTAGTTGATGAAGTAGTTGTAAGTTACACTCCTCTGGAGGTGGAAGGTTCAATCCGCGGTGCGGAAGGCATTCAAAATATAATAGTAAATTACTTTGGACGTATATCTAGTCATGGCTGAGGGAACGAGAGCATGCTACTCCCGTGGATTAAATAAATGATTCCGTTCGAAATCCCATGCAGGTTTCTGAGTTTGACAGAAAGTATCCTGAGTTCGATAAGAACAGATAAAGAAGGTCGAAGATTACATCGACCGAAACGTTGTGGAAATGGCACTCAAAATCAAAACAGTAGTCCGAAGAATAATAGGTATTTATGCTATGATTATTAATGAAAATGCAAAAGAAGACTAAGCTCAGAATAAATAATTGAGACATTCGAATGTTTACACGATGTGCTTCGGACTTCTGCCAACAACTACTTTAAAATGCTAATTTCAATTGAAACAGACCAATATAAACGGACGAAAATGATATTCATAATTATTGGATTAGACCCTCCAGGTTTACACAGACCTCACAATATTATTGATATAAATAAATTCAAGTTAAAACGCATTTCCATTTTCATAAATGTCAAGCGCGAACGAAAACCCCATAATAATATAGGTGAATAAATTATAAGTACAAATATTGACCTAAATACTATATACGTTGACAGAAAAATTACTGAGATCGACAGAAAGATTCTCGAAATCGACAAGATAGGAGGTGCTTTCAATAAGTTTCCATGCTTCTTTTTTTTGTATAGACATTTAAAATCGTTGTAGACTCTTGAAAAATCAGTATCCTATTGCTATACATTTTATTAGATTACTAACCTGATTTTAACAGCTGGTGAATTTCTAAAATTCAATCTGGACGTGAGGAGTATTTAGAATTACGATATGCAATACAATTCTGTTTTAAACTTGAAAAATTATGCAGAAACGTATGGAATACTTCAAACTGCTTTTGGAGCATCTTGCATGAATCGAGTATTAGTTTTCGAGCGGCATAAATGATTCAAGCAAGGCCGGGAGTCTGTGAGGGATGATGAGAGGTGTGGAAGGAGTAAGGAAGTCAGAACACCAGAGTTGATTGGCCAAATAAAGAATTTCATGGATAAGGACTGTCGTGTTTCTATAGAGACAATAAGTGCACAGTTTGATGTCAGTGTAAAAACTGTATACACAATTATTTGCAACAACTGAAAATGCAGAAGATTTGTGCGAAGTTTATCCCAAGTGTGTTCAGAGAAGATCAGATTATTTTACCAATATAGGCATCAAGACAGTTCCTCACCCCCACCCACCCGTATAGTCCAGACCTTGCTCCTTGTGACTTTTGGTTATTTCCTAAGCTCAGGAGAAACAATAGAAGCTATAAATATGAGAAAATTGAGAAGATGAAAGAGAAATTCTATGGGGCCTTCCAGAACTTGTCGGAACGATACAACAAGTGCATTACAGCCGGAGGAGATTACTTCGAAGGGGGACTATGATTTTATGTGTGTACTATCAATAAAAGTGCCGATACGAAAAATGTCTGGAAATTTATTGAAGGCACCTCGAATGTGATTCAGACATCTACCTACTAACAACTACTCTAAAATACTTATTTCGACTGAAACAAACAAACAAACGAAAATGCTATTCATAATAAATCGACTAGACCCTTCGGATTTACACAAATCTTACATTATTGGTATGAATAAATTAAAGTAAAAATGTATTTCCTTTTGTATAAATGTCAAGTGTGAAGGCAGACCCCATAATAATACATGTATTAATAAATTAAAAGTAAAACTATTGATTTAAATACTACATACGTTTAAAGAAAAGTTGCCAAGTTCGATAGAAAGATTCTCGAAGTCGACAAGATATATCTAAAGAAGGTCGGGGGTTACGTCAACCGAAACATTGTTAAAATTACAGTAATCAGAAGAATCAAAATAAAATCAATAAAATAAATAAGAAAAATCAACAGAGTTCTGTAATCGTAGGTATGCATCGATGTGTTTTAAGAATTGGTTGGTAACGAGGATCTAATTTAATCATAAACCAACGTATTTAAAAAAATGAGCTGACATATTCATTTATAGTAGAATTATGCTTCATCGTGTGAAGGTTATGGTACTCTCTTAATCACGGGCATCACAATCGCAATCACCAGAACAAATACTCACACGTATTTGTTTTAAACGTATATCATGGAAAAGAAAACCAACTCTTTCCACCCAGCAAATGATGACTCTACAGTGTTAATTGCATCGCCCATACTCAAGATTGAATCTTGTCAACTCATGGCATGACGGATTCTGTTGCTAAGTATTTTTTTTTACAAAGGAGTCATCACATCAAGACCCGGAGGCCACTCGAGGATATAAGTTAATGAGTGTACAGTAATCAATGGGAAAATGTCGTAGTAATCGTCAGTAGTGGAAATTTGGCAAATTGGATTACTTAAGGGGATGGCTTACCAAGAACTCGTTCACGTTAAACTTGAAGACGACCATATTGTAATCAGCTTGGAACCAGGCAATCGTAACAGAGTTCCATGGGTGTGCAGTTCTAAGAAAAAATCTTTGTTCATGGAATCTACGTTTAGGTTTAGGTAGATATAAAGAGTGTGTGAAATTATTGATAGCGGCTTCAATTAGACAAGTGCTTTTCATGAAAGTCAGGCAAGGCAGGGGGCCTATATAAGAGCTCAGACAAGCACTTGCCATGAAAATACCGATAAAGCAGAGAGGGGTTCGCAATGTCTGGGGGAAAGAGGTTGCAGGGAAAAGAAAAAGGCGTCCACTACTGGGCAACGAAAATCTATTTTGAACTCTGTCAAGGCAGGATAAGTTGCTTCTAGCAGCTCCTGCCCAGATATGCAACAGTACTATATCCTTAAACGTACTTGGCTCTTATACAGGTAGAGAATTGCATAAAGATCCCACAATTTTTCCAGCAGCCTTGGCAACGAATTTTATGTATGTGTACCATCTCAGATCAGGAGTAAAGGTCAGACCCAAAAGCTTATCAAAACATGGAACCTCCCCAAGACGAGGGCCATTCATTTCAATTGACGCCAGACGGGTATCAAAGCGTTGATGATGAAAAGATAGAAGCTTGGTTTTAGATGCATTAAAATTAAACAGCCATCTCTCTCCCCAATGCACCACGTGATCAAGATCAGAGGAGAGAGAATCAGTGAGAACTTGGTCGTTTAATAGTAAGTTTTAAGGGGTTAGGGTTAAATTTTCAGTAAGCACGATAATAAAATTTATTTTAAGGAAATCACCTCCCAAACAAAGCATGAAGCCACTTGAGCTAAGGAGCTTATAAAAAATACTTAAAGGTCAAAACTAACCAACGAAGTTATATGGATAGATTCAATTCGGGCAACAGCAATTATTCTCGCTTTGTTTGAAACAACGTTTTTTTTAATGTGAGGACCAAAAAACAAAATAAGTTAAGCGAGAGTTATGAAACTGCCGAAAGTTTACCCAATTAATGATTACGTAAGACTTTTAATCAGTTATAGCCCTATGAGGGACGCATTCCATATAACTTATGAATAACTGTGTCACTCTTCTGGGGTGTATAGTGTTATGTTAATAATGTATAACCAACTGGAGAGACACTGTTGTTCATTAGGTCAATGTCACATTTTACTTCAGAAAACAAACTTTTCAAGAAATCGACAACATTTTACTTTTAAAGCATTTTTTTTTCAAAAAAAAAACAACAACGTTTTAATTTTAAAAACAAACTTTTCAAGAAATTAAGAACATTATATTTTTAAAACATTTTTTTAAATTGATAAAATTTTAATTTTACAAAACAAACTTTCCAATGAATTAACATTTTACTTCAGAAAACAAAATTTCAAGAAATTGAGAATATTTTTTTCTTTTCAGAAACTGACATTTTACTTTAAAGAAAATTTCTTCAAAAATTGACAATATTTTAATTGTAAAAGCAATATTTTCAAGCAATTAAGGAGATTTTACTTTTAAAAACAAACTTTTCAATGAATTGGCATTTTACTTTTGAAAACAGACTTTTCGGAAAATTGACATTTCATTTTAAAACTTTTAAAGGAATTTTCATTTTACTTTAAAAAAAACAAAACTTTTCAATAAATTGAAAACATATTAATTTATAAGACAAACTTTTCAAGAAATTGACAACATTTTAATTTATAAAAACAATTTTTTCAATAAATTTCTTCCATTTGAGAACAAGATGCCTACATTGGCACATAAGCTTTATCACGTACGCTGACGAGGATTTTTGGTTCTTGCCAACCAATTGTCCGGAACATTAGCATGTTCAGTGTAGTTACTACGCAATATTTGTCTATATAAATGAAAATATTATATTTTGCTCTTTTTATTAAGCACCCTTAATACCCTCGTTTCAGTTCATGTGTTTTCCCTTTGAATACATTAAAATTGGTATTCATATATATATATATATATATATATATATATATATATATATATATATATATATATATATATATATATATATAACAACAAACACAAATAAATTAATATACAATAACAATAAAGAATTAAATGGAAAAAATGTCCCATCTATTACCACTTATAGTTTTATGAAAATAAATAAACTCCCAAATAATGTCAACCCAGTGCCCCCCTTCCAACCTATATTCCTATTCCTGACAACCGCAACACCAACCTAAACACCCAGCAGCCGACTGGGAGCGAACCATCCCGCACACCTCCCCTTCTCTCTCACATCCCACTCCTACTTTTATCCTTCAAAAGCTAACAGGACACAACCTACTAACGACTTACGTGACCAAGATACACAAAGTTATCCCACCTAATACATGTCAACAGGAAAAAATAAATAATAATAATAATAATAATAATAATAAAGACAACAAAATAGACAGAGAACATACAAAATTAAAAAAGTTCACGCTAAAGCAACAAGTTTAAACTAAAAAAATATAAATAAATGAATAAAAATAAATCAAAATATAAACATGTTAATTACTTAATCAGACCATACATAAATCCCCTCCTCATATTTGCTCCGAAGCCTCACACAGCTATCCAACTTCCGCTCCATTATCTAGCATGCTTTGAATCAATCTGTCACGTCTACAATTTGAAAAGGGAATTTTTTCCGAAGTTGATAATGAAATTTGTCGCACACATAACAACTAAGACATTTGTACCTAATACAACAGAATAAATATATGTATATATAGACATATATGTATGTACTTATTGATTTGTAAATTGCCACTTGTTTTTGTCTCCTTTCACCAACAACGACTATATCTCCTTCCTCACATTTGATAGCCTTTTAAATATCTACTACTACACACACACACAATTATATATATATATATATATATATATATATATATATATATATATATATATAACGCTCCCCATCTTAGGTTGAGCGTTTGAGAAGTGATATACAAATTACTGTTAGCATATGAAGGGATGCTCTTTCTGTAAAGAAATTGAGCTTAGGAACTTTGGACAATGTCAAAGCATTGTTAATTCATTGCCCGCATAGCAGCAGCCGTATAACGCAACGGTTAGAAGCTCTGACTGTCGTTTGGCCGATCGGATTTCAATTCTGGCTTGAATTCTAGCCGCACTGACGAGCTGTGAAACAGCGAAATAGTACTGTATGTGGATGACTATATATATATATATATATATATATATATATATATATATATATATATATATATATATATATATATAAGGATTGTAGGATTTATAGTTAAATTCTGTGAACTAAAAATATACAATTTTAAGACAAAGATTTATTGTTTGAAACAAGGAATACAAGAAATTCAAAGTTCTTTCCTATCTCCATGGATTTTCAATACATGGCTAATATCTCCAGAAAAATGTATCTAGCAAAATAATTATTATGAATAATCATAAATTTTGCTATCAGGCACATATATTGAACATTAGAGTTAAACAAATATTTTTTTTTAATATAGAAAACAACACCAATTAGTTTAATGTTTTAAATTGATAAATTGTTTTAATTATAAAACAATTGATGTCCTTGTTTATGTTCTTTTAAAAATATTTTGGAAAAATATTTTCAACTCTAATTTTCAATATATGTACTCAATAGCAAGATTTATGTTTATTCATACACTAACTCTGAACATATGAAGCAGGCATTGAAAATCCATGGATTCAGGAAAGAACTTTAAATTTCTTGTATTTCTTGTTTCAAATAATAGATTTTTTCTCTAAAAATTATATATTTTTACTACATAAAATTTAACTTTAAATACTACAATTTTTACTTTACTCTCTCTTGTATATTGAGCTATTTTATTCGGCGGGGATTATCTTATATAAAAATATTTCCTCTCCACAACATTTTATAAGCCTAAACCACAAGATAAATTAATCAGTGATTTAACTCATCTTATTGTTCGGATATATATATATATATATATATATATATATATATATATATATATATATATATATATATATATATAAGTAGGTTGTAGTTTGCTTGAAGCATTGTTGAAGAAAATTATAAGGTAAAATTAAAAGCCAAGAACAATGCGAGATTTTTTTTTTTTTTATAGAGTAAAATTAAATGCAAACAAAAGAAATAAAGTTCTTTTTTTTGTTGTTTGTTTTTTCTTTTTCACACAAATTTTAACTCTATACAACAGTAATTTTTTTTTTTCTGTTGTATTCAATGGTGATATAAATCTCAATATATTTCAGACTTATTAGTCCATTTTCAAGAGAAGATATCACGTGGCAAACTCGGCGGCTACTTTTCCAATTTTGAACACTCTTCCGCTGTCTTCTCTTGAAAATGGACTAATAAGTCTGAAATATATTGAGATTTATATCACCATTGAATACAACAGAAAAAAAAAATTACTGTTATTTAGAGTTAAAATTTGTGTGAAAAAGAAAAAACAAACAACAAAAAAAAGAACTTTATTTCTTTTGTTTGCATTTAATTTTACTCTATATAAAAAAAAAAATCTCGCATTGTTCTTGGCTTTTAATTTTACCTTATATATATATATATATATATATATATATATATATATATATATATATATATAATGCTGTTTCTCTCTCTTTCCCTCTTTCTCTCTCTCTTTCTCTTTCTTTCTCCTATTTGTGTTTATCGTTTCAGAACGGCTTTAATTGCCACATTTATAATGTCGTCCACTTCAGGCCTAATTAATCGACGTTCCCAACCGACTTTCCTCGCGCGCTGTCCAGCAGCTCAATACCGGAAACCTGTCCATCACTCCGCCGACGTAGATCAATGGTTGGCCGGTTCGACGAGCATGTGTCCTGGACGAAACCAGGCCCAACTGCCTGACAACCACTAAAAAGTACGATAAATATTTTGTTAATTTTATCAGACTGTAGTTATAATCGCACCTGTTCACACAAATAATCACACACACGCACACACTCACATACACATCTATCTATAGACTAGGAGTTCTTACATACGTCATGATCAAAGGATACTCACTGATAATAACCAGCGTGTTTCCTGGCGTCTTAATAACAACAAATTTCACCAGATTTCTATCACTCTTCAGCTTTTTCGTTAACATCTGTAAATGATTGTGTGATCGCAACAACCGTTTACCATTGAGTTCTTGCTGTCAACGGTCATTAAACTTCATTATGATTTAAGTAACAATAAGCTTTACCAAAGTCGCAGTCCTCTCTGCACTTTTCCAGTAAAGGTCTGGTTAGTGCTCTCTCTCCTCGGTATTTCATTCATTCTTGAGTCTTCACAATCAAAGTGTGACAGCAGCCGAGACTAGATGCTTTTTTTATTTATTTAATTTTTTATTTATTTATTTATTCACTAGCAGGTCGTCGGGCGTTGCCTGGTCGTAAAATACGCATAAGTATTATATTTCAATTTATACACAAATTGAAACATGTGCATGCAAGTATTGTGGGTTTTTTTTTCTCAACTGTTCACTTCTTTTAAGTAAAAAAAAAAAAAAGAAAAAATAGACGAGATGAGATCGAAACCAAAACCTACAGATAGTAACCCAAATACGATAACCATTAGATAAGTCTGATTATAGACATAAATCCGATAACTTCCACGTACCAATTTTTCAATTTTTACCCCTTAGCAGCCCTTTACCACATGGCTGAAGTTACTATATACCAAATTTCAAGTCTGTAAATCAAAAATTAGTATATAGGTTGAGAAGTATCCTGACACACACACACAACATTCTCACTTTTTTGATTATATAGATTATTATTATCGGCTCACATGGAGCTTTCACACAAGTCAGCATACGATCTGATTGGAGACCTATGGTGTTCTCTGGAAGCTGAGTGAAAACAAGTCTCCCCAGACGTCCCGTCTCTCCTCCTCCTTCGATAGCATTTGCAAATAAATTTGCATCATCGCAACAGTCTCTTACCATTGATTTCTCGTTGGCAGTGGCCATTGGTTTATATTGGAATTTGAGTGGCACTAAGCCTCCCATTATTATTATTATTATTATTATTATTTCTCTTGTCACATTTTGGGTGTGGCTGTTGCTATTGCCGAATTTATTCTGATAGGTGGATGATAAAAATGACCATAAGCTATAGCATCTTCTTTTCTCGGTCTTTCAGCACATTCCACAAGATTTATATGGTTGAAGTATTCCAACATTGCAATGGATCCCAATTTTTTCAATCCACTTGTCAAATCCTTTTGTCACATTTTCCCGGGTTCCCATTACAATAAGTAAAACTTCTACCTCCTTTAACTTCCACAATCTTTTTATTTCTCGTTTCAAATCTTGGCCCTTTTCGACTTTATCTTTTTCTTTTTCCTCCACATTTACATCAGCCGGCATTGCTATATCAATGATTATTGCCTTGTGTTCCCTTTTTCCAACAAAACTAAATCTGGTCGCCTTGCTTCAATCACATTGAATGCTATCCTACAAGAATTTCACTTTATCACTTTCCACCGCCCCTTCTGAAATATGCTCGTACCATTTTTCACTGCAGTCCAATCTGTTTTTTTTTTTTGTTTTCTTTTGTTTTTTTTTGTTTTTTTGTTTGCATATATCCAAATGAACCGTTCTTACAATATTGTCATGCCGGCTCTTGTACTCCTTTTGAGCTAACTATTATTATTGGTAATAGTATTAGTATTACTACTACTACTATTTATTTTCCGTTTTCTTGCTTTACTGATACTTCTTCCTTGTACACTTCTTTTTGTCCTTTTATTCTCCTCACTCTCATTATTTTTTCTTCTTCTTATTATTATTAATCATAATAGTACTATTTTTATTTTTATTATTATTATTATTAATATTAATATATTAGTATTATTATTTGTATACTTTTCTTTATGTATATCTGTACTACATTATTTTTTACTTTTTCGTCTTCTTTGTTCTTACACTTTTTTCTTTTCTTCTTCTTTTAATTTCGTATCTTCTTTTTCTTTTCTTTTTTTTTTTTTTGCTTCATCTTCATTGTCCATCATTTTCCCTTTTTTTCCTTTCTATCAACCATTTTCCAATTCATAGGCTTCCTCAAATTAGACCCCACCTGGAAGAGTGTGTAGAGAATTGAAACCTGGGAAGGGGGATTTTATTATTGATATAATATTATTGTACTCACTAGGAGTTTTCACACAGACCATCATCAAAGATTTCTCTCTGTCAGCAATCTGCCCTATTCCCTGGTGTCTAGCCGACAAAAAGTCTCAACAGATTTTCAGTACTCTCCACCTCTTTCGATAACCTTTGCAAATTAATTTGCGTTATTACAACAGCCGTTTACCATTGATGCCTCACTGGCAACGTTTATTGGGTTTCACTCGAATTTAGGTGATAATAAGCCTCTCCTACGTTCAAGTCTACTTCGCACTTATCCAGTGGAGGTCTGGTTAGCGTTTCTTTCTTCGGCCTTTCAATCCTCCTTGACCCTTTACGACTATTTAGTGTAGTGCTTAATTGATGGTGACATTATATTTTTAGGGTGAGGATTAACTTGCAATTATACAGTTTCAGTTTTCTTGATTTCATGTGTTATTCCTCTATCATTTTGTTTTATTTCTGTTGTAATTTCTATATGTCCAGTTAGCGTTAGTAGTTCATATGTGTGTGTATTAGTTTCTGCATTCAAGGGTTTTCCTTAATATTTCAGCCGTTTAGATTATTGTTATTCATTGTATCTCCTCAGATATCCCCTGATTCCAATTTCCCCCATTTTTTTTTCAATGTTTTTCGGGATTGTTCTTAGTGCTGCTATGATTATTGGTGTTATCTTGACTTTCTTCATCATCCATATCCCTTTTAGGTCTTGTCAGTTCCGTGTATTTGCTTCGCTGCTCAGTATCTCTGATATTCACCTTTCGGTTGCTGGAACGATAAAATCTACGATTTTACATGAGTTTCCCTCTATTTAACTATTTATGATATGCGATCATTTTGCTTGGATAGGTTTATCTGAGTGTTCGTCCTTGCACCATAGAGTTTTGTGGCTTCCGTTTCCAAGTACTGTTGCCGGTTTCTGCTTGTCCGAGAGACGTGCAATAAGTAATGCCCCGAATCCATTTACAATTGTTGGATCTAGCTGAAATTTTGCATGTGCAATGATTTATATCTCTACGGGTTATGTGACAAATTACAGCTCTAAACTAATTGTGGTTTCTGTTTTACAGGTGTTTGAACCGAGCCAGGTGTGAAATGGAGCCTGTTGAATGTCGAGCAGTGATCCGGTTTTTGTATTTAAAAGGACGCACACCACAGGAGACTTTTGATGAAATAAAAGAAACTCATGGTGATAATGCCCCATCATATGACCTTGTAAAACGTGAATTCAAACATGGCCAGAAGTCTGTGGAAATAGCTCCCAGACCTGGTCGCTCCCCTTCTGCCATTGATGAGGCATCTGTCTGTCAAGTTGAGGCTGCCATTTTGGAAGATCGGCGCATTACATATTCGCCAAATAGCCCAAGATGTCAAGATTAGTACAGGGTCTGTGGAAACTACCATTCATCGCCATTTGCATATGCATAAGGTGTCTGCCAGATGGATTCTCAGGTTGCTCACACTATTCCAGAAGCGAGAACGCGTCGAGTGCTCGAGGATGAATTTGGAGATGTGTCAAGAAGATGAGTCAAAGCTTTTCAAAAGACTGATTACATTACATGAAACCAGGGTCCATCACTACGATCCAGAGACCAAAGCCGTCAATGCAGTGGAAGCACTTGGATTCACCACCTCCAAAGAAGGCAAGGGTGCAGCCCTCCGCTGGCTAGGTCATGCTCACAGTCTTCTGGGACCAGGACGGAGTAGTGATGACAGATTTCCTGGCAAAGGGTACCACAATTACAGGAGTCTATTATGCTTCACTTTTGAGGAAATTGAGGGAAGCTATCAAAATCAAGAGGCGGGGTAAGATCAGCAAAGGTACTCTCCTCCTGCAGGACAATGCTCCGGTCCACAACTCGTATGTCGCCAGATCAGAAGCACGGACATGTGGTTATGAAATTCTTCCTTATCCTCCCTATTCTCCTGACCTTTCACCTCTTCCTAGCCATGAAGTTGTTTTTGAAATGAAAGCGTTTCTCAAATGATGCAGCCTTAATTTCTGAAGTCACGTCGTGGTTGAAGGACCAACCTGGGGTGTTCTACAAAAACGGTCTCCAGATCTGGATCAAACGATGGGAGAAATGCATAACTCTGGATGCTTCCGATGTAGAGAAAGACTAATAACTGTGCCAAGTTTCCTTGCTCTACTGCTATGGGAAGTGGGTCAGGGGCATTACTTATTGTACGCTCCTTCGTATGATTTGCCTGGATGTTCAAGATGCGGTTGTTTACATAGTTGCTACTGTACTATATTGCTCAATTGATCGTGGCTATTCTTATATTGTTTTTTGGCTAATTAGTTTTCGGCATTCATTTATTATGTGTTTTTGTGTTCCGTCTCTTTATCCACAGAGTCTGACTTTGTTGTTTTCTTTCGTTTTGTCGATCTTTGTTTTGATATAGTTGGTTCTAATCGCGTTATCTTGTGCGGCTGTTATTAAAGATGCAGTTTCTCTAGTTGGGTTTCCTTTCTGTTTCCATGTCCACGTGTTTTCGTGGGTCTAGCCTTTTTTCATCCTTATGAATTATACGTGTCGCTGTTTTTCTGCCCAATTTTTTCTCATTTCATCTCTTGTATATCCGTTTTCTGTCTTTTATCCCTTTTGCTGTGTCGCTTGCTGCGGTAATTCGTGTTTCTGTTTTTGCGTTATGCAATTTTCTAGTTTTTTCTTCATGTCATTCTCACAGTCTTCAATTCAAATCATATCTTCCTTTTTTCCATTTTACGTAGAGTCGGTTAGCATAATCCATTGGGTATAGTGCATTGTGTATGGTCATAAGTTTCCTGGTCTTCTGGCCGAGATGCCTCAGTTCTTTGGTTCAGCCTATAAATGGTCCACAATATATTACTAGTGATACTATCAATGTGTTATACCTTTTATTAGGCTTCTACTATATAGTTTATTTTCTATGAGTTTTCGCCTTCGGTTTACGTATTCCTTATTATTATTATTATTATTATTATTATTATTATTATTATTATTATTATTATTATTATTATTATTTACTCACTAGGAGTATTCACACAGGCCATCACCAAAGATTCCTTTTTGAGAACTTGAAGCGTTCTCTAGAGTTTGAGTGAAAACAAGTCTCCTCAGATTTTCAATACTCTCCGCCTCTTTCGATAACCTTTGTAGATGAATTTGCATTATCGAAACAATCGCTTACTATTGATTTCTCCTTGTCTTCATTGTAATTTAGATGGCATTAAGCCTCCTCGAGGTCTCAGTCCTCTTCGCACTCATCCAGCGGAGGTCTGCTAATGCCCTTTCTCCTCGGTCTTTCCAACGTCTTTAAACCCCACTTATTTAGTGTGGCCCCAGTTTATGGCGACACACGAAAAAACAATGGGGAAGGCAGGTCCACAAAACGAGTTTACTTACAATTACAATGCTTTAGTTTTCATGATTCCATGTGATGTTTCTTTGTGTTTTATATGTCTGGTTTGTGCCTGTAGTTCATGTGTGTTTGTCTCCGCATTCAATGTTTTTCTTTAATATTTCAGCCGTTTTCATTATTTTTATCCGTTGTATCTTCTCAGTCATCCCTCTGATTCCAATCTCTCCCATACTTTTTTCAAAGTTTTTCGGTATTATTCCTAGTGCTCCTATTATTAGCGGTGTTATCTTCACTCTCTTCATCTTCCATATTTCTTTGAGCGTTTTGGCCAGTTTCGTGTATTTGCTCCGCTTCACTGTCTCCTGGCATTTTTATTATTATCTATATATAATTACGCTAATTCGCTTCGACCATTATCATGCTGAATATACTCTCAAAGGAAAGTGAAATATTCCAAATGGCTAATAAACATTTGAGTTTAATAAAACAAAAGAAATGGTGTCGTTGATAAGGATGAAACATAATCAACCTCAATGTAATGATATTTGTTACTAATGTGTGTGTTTTTTTTTTAAATTTTCAACGACCGTGGAATTTCCACGCGTTTTGCTAAGTAACATTATCATTCTAATATTTAGAGTTATTATTATTAAGCTTTTCTTTATATCTGCGTTTCCATCTTCTTCTTTTGATTTCATTTTTACAGTTTTCATTTAATTTTGTATCTCCATTTTCATTATTAACTTTATTTTCATTCTTTCCTTTCTATCCGTTTATTGCTCCTTCTACTTTTTCTTCTCTTGATATTCATCTTTTTTGCACCAAATCCATGTTCGTGAATAACACATGAACGGCTGTATAAATTATCGATCCCGTCTATCGTGTTCTCATCATGAATCGTGATCACCCATAAAGCAACGGTTTTGATTATAAACCAGACAAAATGATACACTACTAAATACCTTTCACTTCGAACCTATTATTTCTCAAAGATTTATCTCGCGTCTGTATCCGAATATATTTTCGTTGCATCTCTATATCTGTTTTCTCGATCGCCGCTTTCTTTTTGTTCTTGTCAGATATCTCGATAGATACTTATAATATATGTGTTTACTTATATGAAAGAGAGCGGTTACATTTATGGAATTTGAAGATGAGGATTGATTATTCGTATTATCTATATATTAATACCGTAGCACGTTTAAAATACGTATGTACGTGGGTCACAGTTTCCAGATTATAACTTATTCGATCGGGAGATCCTATTTATTAAAAGTAAGGATAGAAAGTGGTAACATACTACTAACATTAAATTAGTATATAGATACGCTAATTAAATTTTCGTAGTATGTTCTTACTAGGGCTGTGACAACAGCATATTATTTTCATTTTTTTAACTCTCGAGTATATATCCGACACAATTAGACTTAGTTAATCAACCGAGAACCACTCTATATAAAAGCATATAAAATATTAACTGATATATACTCGAGAGACAAAACAATGAAAAGCCTATTCTGTTGCCATATCCCTAGTTATCACCTATCCCTCTTTTTAATAAATAGGACCTCCCGATCACCAGAGACAAAATGTAAAAAATGTATTAAATAAAAAAAAAACAATGTCGCTTTTGGGCTGTATGTTAAACTAAAATATGATTTCTTGGTCCTCTGGCTAAGATCCAAAGGTAGTATCTGTTCTGTGTAAAGATTTTTACATGATATCGTGGGGTTTCCGTTCGCGCCGGACGTCCATACAATGGAAATATATCAGATATTCCTATAAAGATATTAGAGATAAACTGTAATAATCAGATATATTCTAACACTACATTAACCAAATTACTTAGATAAATACTTTTACAATTTTAACAAAAGAGCTACAATAATATGGATGGGTTTCGTTTCACGCTGAGCGTCCATAGAATGCCAACAGCAATATATTTTATATGAAAGATGCCGCCGTGGAATTTCCATAGCTCTCTTTAGTTTAGATTATTCGAACTACTGTTCTCCTCTTGAGTGTCATTTTCACAATTTTTCGGTCGATATAACACCCAGCCTTAATCAGATGTATTATGTCGAGCTCGGGAATCTTTCTGTCAATATCGGGAATCTGCACGTTATCTCCAAATCCGTTGGGTTAGAATGTTTTTGTTGTGTCAGTAATGAAAGGGCAAAGTTTTAAATGATCGAACCTCCAACCTAGCGGCTTCCTTCAATCTTGCCAGACTATGGATACTCCCAGTAAGGGTGCCTGCTCATGGAGCTCTTGTGGCGACAGTTGCGCAATCTCCAAACACATCACTCTTGTCGAGATTGTTGAATACCAGTGATAAGTGGATGTTTAGGAGGACTGGAAACAATGCCGGGATAAGCGGAAAGCACATAAAGCGCCTAGAATTCCCAAATAGTCATCTGGCACTAGCCAGGCCCAATGTTGCTTAACTTCAGAGATCTGATTAGAACCGATATATATATATATATATATATATATATATATATATATATATATTGCAAAAATGATAATTAGTAAAAACCTGAAGATAGTGCTCAATACTATTGCAGAAAACAATATATACAAATAAGTAGCACGGGTGCCCGGCGTTGGCCGGGTATTTGGAGATGTATGTTGAGCAAAAACAAAAGTGGCCATTTTTTTAACTTTGACCCCTATTATAACCCCTTAAAATTTATTGTTTTGGGCTCAAATCAAGTTATTAAGTTAGATCCATGTCCAATGAACTTGTATCTAAAATTTCAAGTGTTTAGACCCAAAATTGTCGGAGGAGTTAGGTAGAGTTCTCAACGGTCAAATCGTTGATCTTTGACCCCTTAACAGCGAAATATCTGGCCGAAACCCGATCAAATAGATTTTCCCAAATCTCAGTACCCTGTATATCAAATTTCGAGTCTGTAGACTAAATATTGAGAGAGTTATTGCGTAGGGAAATGTACACAGACACACAGACACGTTCACTTTTATATATATACTAGCATTTCAGCCCGGCGTTGCCCGGGTGTTTGGAGGTGTATGCTGAGCAAAAAATAAAAAGAGTAAATTTTTGTTTTTATTTGACCCCTATTATGACCCCTTAAAATTTATAGTTTCGGGCTCAAATCACTTTATTAAGTTAGATCCAGGTTCAAGGAACCTATTTCTAAAATTTCAAGTGTCTAGACCCAAAATTGTCGGAGGAGTTTGGTAGAGTTCTTAAAGGTCAAATCGTTGAAATTTGAACCCTTAACAGCCAAATTTCTGGCTGACACCCGTCACATCGATTTTCCCAAATCTCAGTACCCGGTATTTCAAATTTCGAGTCTATAGACTAAAAATTAACAGAGTTATTGCGTAGGGAAATGTACACAGACAGACAGACAGACAGACAGACACGTTCACTTTTATATATATATATATATATATATATATATATATATATATATATATATATATATATATATATATATCATGAAGTCGACGTATGAGATCTTTACAAGCTAAACATGTCTAATTCCATGTAGCATGCTTACATCTACTCAATCGTAAACGGCATCCGAGTCTTGCAAGAGATCTGCAAACAAGCCCATAATGGAGGCAAGAATGAAGATTGCATGAATGATCGGCTGGGATACCTGAAGATGCATTGGTTCTTTCACGTCTAACGTGCAGTTGGTTTATTTCAGTTTCAGAGAACTGCTTGATTCCCCTTTTACAGGCAGATTTCCATTCATTTTGTCGGGAAGTAATTCGTTCAAAATCACAAAAGGAATATTTGCACATGTCAAATACTTTTTCAGCTTGTCCTTAAAGCGACGCAGAGGTCTGCCCACATTCCGTTGTCCAACGTTGAGCTCGCCGTACATTGCTTACTTTGATTACCGGTGGTCTTCCATACGTAAGACATGTTTTCCCCAACGTAGCTGTGATTGCATCAAAAAGCTTTCAATTCCGTCAATACCGCAGCGCGTGTATAAGTTCGCATTAGACATCCGATTGCTTGGGGTGAAGCCACAAATTGTTCTAAGGCAGTTTTTGTGGAAGACATCAAGCTTCTAGATGTGATTGCAATAGACTGTCCATGATTCTGATCCATAAAACAGCGACGTTAGCACACAAGTAGTTTAGTTCTTAAGCTTTTCCCGCTCTCATCCCATAACCGATGGCGCAGTTTCTCAAAAGCACTAGTTGCTGTCGCAATTCGATTAATGATTTCATCACAGAGAAGCATTTCAATTTGCCTTGCTACCAATATAAGTAAAGAGTGTACATGCTTCAGATCTTTACCATCCACTCTGATTGAGATATCGGGAAAGCTGTGTACTGATAACCGCCGCTTTATGCCCTGAACTTGTTTTGGTGTGGGGCGAGATTTGTGAATCACTTCCGTTTTCTTCGTGCTGATTGTCACATCAAAAGCCTTTTGAAGCAGCGGAAACCCTATCTACAAGCAGTTGCGCTTTCTCTAGAGAGGTTGCACAAAGTACATTGTCATTTGCAAACAAAAGGTCCCTAATGACAGTTTTTCGAATAAGGGTCTTGGATTTTAAACGTTGCTGGTTAAAGAGACCACCACTTGTTCTGAATTTGAATTCTACGCCTATATCTATATCAGCAAATGCATATTTCAGCATAACTAAAAAGAACAAAGGGAACAGCACAGATGCCATTACGCAACTCTGTTTGGTACCATTTCTCACATTAAACGGTTCTGAAGACTCTCGATTTGAAACAGCAGATGCCTTCATTTCATCATGAAAAAATATGATTATATTTAGCATATTGTCAGGTATTACCATCCTTTTCAAAGGCTTACAGAGAGCTGCACAATTGACTGTGTCAAAGGCCTTTTTAAGGTCAATGAAAACCATATACAGTTCTTCGTTCTTCGGAACTTTCTCAGCAACCTGGCGGAGGGAAAAGATCATATCAACAGTACCCCGTACAGCACGGAAACCTCACTGAGATTTAGCATAGATATCGTCAACAAGGTGTTTGATTATTCTGTCGAGAATGAGTCTTGCCAAGATCTCCCCTGCAATCGATAAAAGTGAAATGCCACGATGATAATCATAGATTTTTCTATTGCCTTTGTTTTTATACAAATGTTGAATTAACGAATCATTGAAATCCCCAGGGGCATTTCCAGTTTGCCAGATCCTCACAAAGAGACAATGTAGTTTCTTCACTAGTTTCTGACCACTGAACTTAAAAACCTCAGGAGGTAAGGCGTATCTCCCAGATTTTTTTACCTAAAGAAATTTGCTTGATAGCAACAAAAACCGCATGCAATGCTGGAGGAAAAGAGAGTTATATATATATATATATATATATATATATATATATATATATATATATATATAACTACTTCATTTACTCATATAAATTTACTATACGAAAGTATAGATTTATGCGTAAACTTTAAGCATTTACTTCAAAAGTGCTCAATACGTAGGTAGAGCATAAGCCTGACGAATCCTACAGTGGATGAAACGCAGAATATTCAGTGTAGCTTAGTCGCCATATATATTTTATAAATTACTTACTATATATATATATATATATATATATATATATATATATATATATATATATATATATATATACAAGTTAGAAAAGCATTTCATCCAAGGCATGAAAATTGTTAAACAAAATGTTTTTTTACTATAGGCTTTAAAAATAATGGTACAAGATTCAATTTTAAATGTATTTATCTTCAAAGTGTACTTTTATAAATTTTACAAAGTAAGGTATAAAAATGTAATACCTCACTTTGTAAAATGTATAAAAGTGCACTTTGAAGCTAAATAAATTTCAAATTGAATCTTGTACCTTTATTTTTAAAGCCTGTAGTAAAAACATTTTGTTTAACAATTTTCATGCCTTGGATGAAATGCTTTTCTAATTTGTATCGTATCTTTTTAAGATTATATTTTATTTAATTTATTAATTTGGATTTTTTAAAAATGAATGTGGTTTTGTATGTATTTATAAAAACTCTCCTACTCTCTATTTCAGTTTGTATTTCTCCTCACACCACAACTCATTTTTGCAACCCCCTCTTTGTATTATTACAGGTCTGAACATTCTCTCTGTTTCAGTTTGTATTTCTCCTCGCACCACAACTCTTTTTTGCAACACCCTCTTTGTCATACATGTCTGAATAATGAGAAAATCTTATTTTTTAACAAAAACTTTAAAATAACTTTTTTAGATTAAATTTTCTAAAACTTCTTTCAGAAAATATTTACAATTTAATAAGGAACATATTTCATTCAGTAGATAATGAGAAAAATAGAGATGAAAATTTTAAAAGGACTTTATAACTGGTTACGCTCAATAGTAGTCCTCGCCAGCGAAAGTCTTTGTTATTGTTATTCTATTATTATTATTATTATTATTATTATTATTATTATTATTATTATTATTATTTAAAACATTTTGTGTCCTGCTCTTTCACACAAGGACTAATATATATATATATATATATATATATATATATATATATAAACTATTCGACCTATATATATATATATATAAACTATTCAACCTATATATATATATATATATATATATATATATATATATATATATATAGGTTGAAGGTTCAATTATAAGGGCGACACGTGATGAAGGTTGGAGGTTGTATCGACCGAAACGTTGTGAAAGAACAGTAGTCCGTAAAATCCAAATAATACAGAGGACGAGAGATGTTCAACCCTATTAACTTCCATAGATTTATCTCGCGTCTGCATCCAAATGTATTCTCTCTGTATCTCTATATCTATCTCCTTGATCACCATTTTATTTTTGTTCTTGTCAGATATCTCAACATATACTTATATTCTAATTCTTTACTTATATTCAAAGAGAGAGGAGGGGGTGATAAGAGACGTTCATGCATAATTTTCTATATATTTCTTTTTATAAGCATAGATACAAGTGTTTGAATGCGAACATAAGAAAGGAAAAAAAATCAATGCGATTCCTAAATTGCAAATCTCTGCGTTGTTCATGTTCCCGCCAATTCGACCGACTGACGCGCCAGAGGCGCTGTATTAAACCAGCATCACTCATAATTGTCCCGCGAGCAAATTGTCCGCCATTTTTAAATACGAGCTACCATTTTACTCCGGACTTAAAGATGGCGATTGTTGCGTAGATGAACTGTCCAATTTTTTTTTTTTTTTTAGCAGCCTTCGCTGCGATAAATCAGTTCTCTTCACAAAGAAGCACAAAGGAAAATCGATACGAAAATATTTGTAGATGTAGATATACTGATTAAAACAACGTGGTGTAAATGCTTATAACAACGCTTGATCTCTGATAGTCAAGCATTAAGACAAGTAGATTTATTACACATTACTAAGCAAAGATAGTAACACTGGAACGTTGTTTTACTTTCGACAATCTTGCAACTCTCGTTTCCATTTTTTGAGCCGCTAAGTCCTCATATTCCACGAACGATATATCTGAGAAAGGAAGAAGTATTGCCTTTTTTTTAAGTCGCAATATATCCATAAAAACATGAGGAGAGTAGAAAGTTACGCTTTTTTTTCTTTTTGACTGCTTCCTAACTATCCCTTATCTTTTTTAATCCTTTAGTCCTCAAATTTCATTAGCGATGTTTCTGACAAAGAATGAAGAATTGCTGTTTTATGGGATCCAAATATATCCATCTAAAACTTGGTAACGTTGGCTAATTTTTTATCTTGAAGTGGTGTGTTTTAGCTCCTTACATTAAGTGGCTTCATGCCTTGTCTATATAAATTTCCATAGAAAATTAAAAGAAAGAAAAGGAAAACTGCGTTGGGCCTATGCATAGTATGTGTACGTCTTACGCGGCTATGAGGTAAAGAAATGAGAAAGCCTTCGTTCGTTTAACTTGGACTTGATTTGACACCGATCAGATGTATTCAGTGATAGTTGTCGTTGGACTGATGGGTGGGTGGATAAATCGATATACATACCCGTGTTGTCTTCGTCATCATCGTGAATCCAAGTTCTTTACGTCTGCTATTAAATCCATTCGGATATCGATGTTTATATAAAATGTTTACATATATATATATATATATATATATATATATATATATATATATATATATATATATATATAAAAATATATATATATATATATCCGGGTGTTTGGAGATGTGTGTTGAGAAAAAAACGTGGTAGTAGAAAGGCAGATTCGAACCCGAAAGAGGAAAAGAATGTGAAAAAAATGTGACGTCTTTGCCGTTGCGTCACTCGCCAAACCGGAAGTAAATTAAGGCTAGTCAATCGAAAACAGGGCATGATTTTTGAAAATATCAGCAAAAAACTCGACACCTTCTTGTAAGAAGGTGACGAGTTGAGGATGAAGTAATTAATGTTTTCAGTCGATTTTTTTATATTTGTCGTCTGAAGGGTCGGGCTTCAAAACAATACCGATCTTGTGAAAATCCGTCCCCTTTGTCGAAGGTTTTAGGTAGACATACAAACATACATACATACAAATATAATTTAAACAGACAGGTGAGATTTATATTATAGACCAGCCTGGGTATGCGGCGTTGCCCGGGTGTTTGGAGGTGCATGTTGAGCAAAAAAAAATTGTAGGCAGGCTCGAACCCGTACCGCAAAAGAAGAAAAGAACGTGACGTCTTTGGTGTTGCCATCGCCAAACAGGAAGTGACGAATGTTTAAATTAAGGCTAGTCAATCAAAAATAAAGGATGACTTTCAAAAATATGGGCGCAAAAAGCGACCCCTTCCTGTAGAAAAGTGGCCAGTTGATGGTGAAGGAATTAATATTTTCAGTCAATGTTTCGATATTTGTCGTCCGAAAGGTCGAGCTTCAAAACGATACAGATCTCGTGAAAATCCGTCACCTCTGTCGAAAGTTTTAGACAGACATATAAACATACATACATATATTTAAACTGACAGGTGAGATTTATATAATAGATGTTTATTTAAAAAGGCAGTCACGTAAAAAATCAGAGAGACAACTATTTACTTTCACAAATGAAATTAGTGTATTTTTTTTAAAACTTCTATTTAATCAAACGGGACGCATTGCTACTGAGGCGTAAGGGATTATTGTGAACACGTGTCAGGTTTATAAGGACATCCTCAGTGGTGATTTGTGCAGCGATATGCTTGTTCACATTACATTTATATTTTTATGTGTTGATACCGTTGGCCAAACAAGGAACGGTGAAGGATTCCAAAAGCTATCAGTCTGCGAAAATAACTATTCCAATGGAAAGCATTTTTGCATCTTAGAACCTCTACAGTTAAGAGTGGGATTTTTTTACGTCGTATAATTCGAGGGCATTTATGTTAATGGGGACACAATTACAGCAGGTTGATCGGGGGTAAATTACACTGGAGTACTTTTAAAATAAGCACAGATATGAAAACATTGCAGCGATGGGACAGGATCTGGAGCCTGCTAGATAGTGTGGAGTTTATTAAATTTGAGGTGTTTTTTTACATAAGAGGTTGAGACAGATGTTTGTAGATCTCAGTCTCGCTAAATGAAACGGTTGGAGGGAATACGGCGTGCCTATCGATGGAGAAGGCCAACAAAGCTTTAAAAATCAAACAATATATTTTATCTCCAACAATTATCTCAGTGCTGGAAAATGACGGTGGTCACGTGGTTAACGTCACATAATAGCGACCTGGATGGCTTAAGTTCGAATCCATTTTGCTCCACAAAAATTACTTTCAGTAAGGATGTTAGCAACCCTCACGTGGTCCTTTTCCGTAATTCCCGATATCTCTATGGAAAGAATCCTGAAATATCGGGAAACCAATGTCGCAACGAAATCTTCGGATCAATATGATATGATGATGATCTCAGTACATTGCTGTATTCAGCTTCCCAGCTGAAATTAGTGTATTTAAAAAAAAAACTTCTATTTACATTATCTATATATTAATAAGATAGCGTGTGTTATTTTGAGTACGACACAATCACGTTAACACACCGTTTCCCGCCAGATTACCAAAGTTAAGCAATGTTAAGCCTGGCCAGTACCAGATTGGTGACCATTTGCGAAGGCAAGGCGTTGTATATACCTTCTGGGATGTTTGCGCATGGGCCAGCACCCCCCCCCCCCGAAGAAAGAACTCCTCGCTACAAAAGCATATATATAATGTTTTTGGGTTCAACTCAAGAAAAATATACAGTGTTTTTGGATGTTTTCTTGTATAACGTTGGCGGCTGAAATTTCATTGGGTCAGCAGTTTGGCACCTTTCGGAGTTTTATGTAAACTGCCCGGATGATTCCGACGAGACCATCGGCCTTATTCTACATTATTGTCCCGTTTTTAAATAGGATGTCAAATCAGATACTCTTTCTCTTCGAACTCCCACTATTCCTCTTCTATATTTGCTACGCGTAATAAATACTGCCCGTCACTTGTTTGCTTGCTTAAAACTATTCTTAGTTTAAGTGTGCTCATAGCTGAACGAATACCGAAAAGTCGGCCACTGAATTAACCGGAGACTTGACCTCTGATCCGATCTCGGTCACCAAAACCAGTGGTGGACATAACAGGTTCCATCTAAATATTGCCAATTTCGAATTGGTTCCTTGCTCTTTGACTCCTCCGGAAATTGCTAACAGGCACCGGCATTTTTCTTGTCGTGACAACTAATTAACGTCGCTATTATTTTAAAGGCTTTCTCCACGGCACTCTAAAATTATAAGAAACGCTTCTGAACATATTCTTCGTGTAAATACTAACATGCCCACCCGGTGTTATCCGGGAAATAATAAGTACCGTTGTTCGCTTTTTCTTTTCTTTTTTTTTTTTTTTGCCCATTTCTGAAAACCCTATTACAATATTAAAAAATATCGATTTTCAAGTTATAAATAATAATTATAAGAAAGCTTTCTAAACATCGATTGCAATGATTGATAAATGGTTCTAATATTAGGTTGAGAAGAAAATTCTTGCGGAATTTTTAATTTAGGTTTCAAATTATGTGTTTTCAAATAAGTTTTTCTTATAATACTTGTACTTTATATATCATTTTAAAGAGCGTTTCCACTCTACCTAATCGCTTAAATTGCATTCGTTTTCAAAGAAGTGTGTCTTTTTTTAGAGAGATTGGAAAGACAAAATAATTTGATAAACGGATGCTTCACGAATTGAACGACAACCAAAAGAAACGCTATTATAAAGTCATTTTCTCTTCTTTTGCGAAACATGAACGACCAGTTTCTCGAAGGGGTTATGACTTATGGAAACTTGGTACTTCACGACAACCGGCGACATTCAGTTCACTGGTTAGACACCGACGAAGCGTTTCACCAAAAGAAGGCCATGCTGACAGTTTAGTAGTCTGCGACCGGTCTCATCAATTACAGTATATTTTTAATGCAGGCGAAACATTTACGACGGGAAAATACTATCAGCAAATGGATGAAATGCATCAGAAACTTCGACAACACCAAGCATTAGTCAACAGAAAAGGTCCAATTCTTCTCCACGACCCTGCAGAAGTTGAACGAATTGGGCTACGAAACTCTGTCTCATCCGCTATACTCTACACCTATCGACTAAATCTTTTTCAAACATCTCGACAACTTGCTGGGTGAAAAATACTAAAGAAAAAAACTAAGCGATATCAAAAATGCCTTCAGCAACGTCATCGCCACCAGAACGCAAGATTTTTATGTTACTGGCATAAATAAACTTCGATCAATGAATTTTTATTTGAGCCGAGATAGGGTCATGGGAATTTAAAATTAAAAACACCAAGAACTTTCTTACCAACCTAATAGATCAGGCAGTGTGAAGATATAGACTTCCGGATTAAAATGTACCTAACAGTGATGTTACTGTTTTTCATTTCGCTTCGCATAACTCAATCATGTTCTGCAAATTCAAAAACAATAATAAAACTTTCCTCTACAATACAGCAATACCAAACACAATGAATAACTAGTTTGACGTTAAGCATAAAATGTCTTTCTCCCAAAATTACTGGATTCGGTATTAAA
The DNA here is from genome assembly GCF_053919585.1 of Euprymna scolopes. NCBI lineage: Eukaryota > Metazoa > Mollusca > Cephalopoda > Sepiida > Sepiolidae > Euprymna > Euprymna scolopes. The sequence goes on from NC_136522.1 coordinate 75,228,734, forward strand.
TAAACTGAAATGGGGTTGAAATGTAAAATAAAACAACCAAATCAAACATTGTAAATAAATATTTGATTATATCAGGAACTTGAAGCTTCTAAAGGTATTGGATTCGACATTAAATAAGGCGAAAAGGGTTGATATGCCGTAAAACAAACAATCATAGCTGATAGTACCATTGTTGAGAGCCGGGATTAAAATAGTTCGGCCTAACATTTACAGGCAATTTAAATTAGCATACACCCATAGAAAATATTGCGAAGTCTGCTGCAAAGAAAAGTTTTCACGCCTGCCAGAATCGTATACGCTTACAAAGCCACCATTCGTCCATGCACTGAGCATCGTTATCACATCTATGTTGGTTCACTAACCACTAGTGTTATCCCTTTTGGGCAGGGTATAAAAGATGGATTTTAGAGCTTTTAATTCCACACTTTCCAAGCCCATGCCCCATTGTCGCGATATACTATCTCTATGCTTGCTTTACAACTACTTCAATGGTAGATAATTACTTGCTGCCCACCGTAGAAAGATGTAACACAAGGTTAGAAGGTGGGGATGTCAAGCCAGCGCCCCAACAGGTGAGGAATTATAGCCTAGCAAAATTGCCTCAGTATCCCCGTCAGCATTCCCCGATAGGGGTGTATCAGGCAACAAGGAATAAACTTGCCCCACCCGAAAACCGGGTGGCAAGACGTTGGTAATATCCAGGCGAAGTACCTCAATCCGACAAGTAATGGGCTAGTTCCTACCTGCGCACATGTCGAGCTAGTTTTTAAGAACGGATTCTTGACCGGTACTTTCTACCCAGGTTTCCCAGCAATGGAAGCAGCAATCCTGCAACATTAAAAATAATGATATGTGCGTCGCTGACATTACTGCACGAGTCCACGTCCAACATATATATGTCGATCAGTAGTACCCCCCATTGTAGATATTCCGAAGTACCGGAATGTTTTTACAGTAATATTTTCTTACCTTGGACCGCTTACCTTTGGAAATTTTTTGCCTATCTTTTCGACCCCCAGAATATGTGAATGACTTAAAACAAAATTCATTTGAATAAAATTTTAAAAGTAACTGGAACAAACCGACCGACAAAGGCACTTCTGGATACATCCAGACGCGTGGATGTATCTAGAACAAGATACGTCTATTCAGTCTATTTAGTTATAAACACGTGACGGACGAAAACAAAGAGAAGGCAGAAGCCAATGTTTCTTTTCTTTCATATTTTCATTTAGAAAACAATTATTTGTTTTCTCTTCAAATATCGACTTCATTGTCATTTCCACTTGCCCTACCCTCGTCCCTCGAACACCCACTTGAGGCTAAAGATTAATTTACCGATTTTCTGGTTATTGATTCATTTGAGCTCGATGCGATGCGATATATGAACCAATACATCTATCATTCTATATATTTACAATGTGGTGTTCAATAGGTTTCCAGACATTTTGTACAAGCATTTAAAATTGTCGGAGATTCTTGAAGATGCAGTATGTTATTGCTATACATCTTATATGAGATAGCTGGCCAATGTTTATGATTTCAGGTTCAAATGAACAGCTACAGCAGTAATCGGAATACACCTTACGGAAGCTGCTTGTCACAGCTTGTAAATTTCAAAATTGGAATCTGGACGTGATAAGAACTTTGAAACGCCACAGAAACGTATGGAATGTTTCAAACTGCTTTGAGGCCATCTTGCATGAATCGAGTAATAGTGTTGAGTGGCATAAAAGATGCAAAGAAGGCGGGAAGTCTTTGAGAGTTGATGAGAGGTGTGAGAGGAGTAGAGAATATCATAGATAAGGACCGTCGTGTGTCTATAAGGACAATAAGTGCACAGTTTGATGTCAGTGTGGGAACTGCACATGCAGTTATTTGCAAGGGACTGAAGATGCGGAAGATTTGTGCGAAGCTTGTCCCAAAGGTGGTCAGAGAAGATCAGACTCTTTGTATAAGATGGACATCGAGATAGTTTTTCACTCTCCATAGTGAAGACCGAGCTCCCTCTTACTTTTTTATTCCCTAAGCTCAAGGAAAATCTTGAGGGTATCGTTATGAGATCATTGAAGTGTTTAAAGATGCTGTGACGCGGTCGTTGACACGCTCACACAAGAGAACTTTCATCAGGTCTTCCAGAAGTTGTTGGAACGGTACAACAAGTGCATTGCAGCTGGAGGAGATTACTTGGAAGGGGATTAGATTTACATGTGTGTACTATCAATAAAGTGTTCATACGAAAAATGTCTGGAACTTTATTGAAGGCACCTCGTACCTTCCTATCCTCAATAATATATATATATATATATATATATATATATATATATATATATATATATATATATATATATATATATATAGGGAGAGAGAGAGAGAAAAAATAAAAAGGAACAAACCGTATTACGTGTTCATCAACGTTTCGTCTTTATTTCGAGATGAATAAAGATAAAGACGAAACGTTGATGAACACATAATACGGCTTGTTCCTTTTTATTTCTCTATTTTGTCGGAATACCATTTCCATTATTTTCATCATATATATATATATATATATATATATATGTGTGTGTGTGTGTGTGTGTGTGTGTGTGTGTGTGTGTGTGTGTAATTATGTTAGCAAAGAGTCCATCTTAAATAAAGCAAAACTTATCAAGGCAGGAAAGTTCAACACTATTAAGATGAGCAATAAAGCTTTATTATATCATCCGCACAATAAAGAAAAGTAGAGGAAAATTAAGAAAAACCCCTCTATAGGCCATGGCATTTCGAAGCTAAATGCTTCTTACCAGAAGAGGAAAGATGTCAATCAATATTAATCTTAATCACATATGCTATTAAACGTGTATATATATATATATATATATATATATGACTTACTTGTAGTTTCATTAAATACTTTTATATGCAAAATCCGATCCTGCATTTTGCTAATTCCTGCCCTCTGATGAGAAGGAGAGTATTTCTTCGAAACTCCGCGGATTAAGGACTATCCACTTATCTTGTGCTTCCTTTTTTAAAATTACATATGTTTTTAACTCTTTTCAGGATGTCTTTTAACATATTTTCTTAATCATTTGTTCATATATATATATATATATATATATATATATATATATATATATATGTATATATATATTTCAATTATATTTCACTTTTTTATATACTAATCCTTAATTTATAAAGCTCAACGTAATTTCAGAGCACATAAGAAGAGAATATATATATATATATATATATATATATATATATATATATATATATATATATATATATATATATATAAGAGGAAAGGATATTAATAATAGAAAAATATATACTGTTTCATATAGATTCATTCATCAATTTTAAATAATTTAATATAATACAAAACGTATGGGTTATCAAAGCTCTTTATACCAGGTATTGGACTCTAATTAATTAATTTATTTATTCCCAAAAGCGTATTCCACACTTCTACCGCCCAATCTTGTTAAAATCCGAATCTAGAATATTTAACGTACTCTAATTATCTATTGTTTTACATAGGAGTCACCACTTATCAAGACCCAATGGATAAGGGTTAAAACGTGAACAGTAGCCAATGAGAAACTATCATGGGAATCGTTAAGAGTGTTAATTTGGTAAATTGGATTACTTAAGGGAAACGACTCATCCAGAAATGGTTTACGTTCTAATAATCCCCTTGATAACTCTCCTCCTCCTTCTCCTCCTCCTCCTATAATGCTTACCCCATATAGAAGACCCCCTAATGTGCTAGTATTCAACCCCTAGACCACTATGAATTAATATCGGAAAGAAGCGGATATCAATTCTATTTCATGTCCAATCGTCCGACACATCTAGTAAGCTTAGTGCTACGGTGTTCAAGAGCAGTGGCAAGAACATTGCTTAAGCGTTGATTGACGAAGAAATACAAATATTTTTGCATAGCTTTCTGACCATAAGTATAATGTAATTCTATCTCTTCCTTTCTCTCTTCCTCTCTCTCCCCCCCTCTCTCTCTCTCTCTCTCCACATATATATATATATATGTGGGGGGGGGGAATACAATTCTTTTGGGGGCACTTATAAACATTACAATAAGTACAGGTTTCTTGTTATTATTAAAGGAAACACATGAAAGACGCACTACATAAATATTATAAATAAAAGAAATAAATAAAAACGTATGAACGTGTATTAACTACATCCTTTTCGTTTTGGAATCAAAATAATATATATATATATATATATATATATATATATATATATATATATATATATATATATATATAGTAATTTATAAAATATATATAGCGATTAAGCTACACTGAATATTCTGCGTTTCATCCACTATAGGATTCGTCAGGCTTATGTGTAAGGTGTAAGGTGTTGGTTGCGGGAAAGTGTTTTTCAATAAGATCTAGAAATTTCTTACCAATTTTTGTTTTCAACATTTGATTGTATGGGGCCGTATACCAAATTATAGTTCTTTTTCTTCTATTTTTAATTTTATTATAGTTGTTGGTGTTTTGTTAATATTACGTAGGCATGACTTCCTTAGATTTCAAAACCCGATACTATGACCACAAAAGTACATTCAAAAATAAAAACGCCGTATAAAAACAACACTAGCGAATAAATACTGGGAACTCAAAGAAAGCGGACATTCGCCGATAGCCGAATGGAAAATAATAAGACAAGCTACTACATGCAGACATTTAGACGACCCATGTAAATTATGCCTCCATGAAAAATTTTCTATCCTGTACTTTAAAAAACCCCAAAATCTATTAAACTGTAGACGAGAAATAGCAAACAACTGTGTTCACAAAATAAAACTTACTCTAGGATAACGATACAAAATAGCTTTAAAACTAACAATAACAATAGAAAACAGCCAAATAAATAAATTAAATAAATATGAATATACATGAACGATCACACATATATGTATATATATATATGTATGTATATATGTGCATGTATGTGTGTACACATGGGTATATTTATATATATAAAAAAAAGAAAACGTCTACCTTAAACCACTAACCTAGTTCTAAAACAGATCCTTTATTCGATGAAATACATACCCATTGGCTGATAGGAAGGGGAGCGGTGGATACTAGAAAGCTGATTGGCTAACTAAAAATCCTCAACATATATAAAAACAAGAAACAACCATAGAATTCGCGCATAAGCCTGACGAATCCTATAGTGGATGAAACGCAGAATATTCAGTGTAGCTTAATCGCCATATATATTTTATAAATTACTAACTAGCTCTACCTACGTATTGAGCACTTTTGAAGTAAATACTTAAAGTTTACGCATAAATCTATACTTTCGTATATTAAATTTATGTGAGTAAATGAAGTAGTTATATATATATATATATATATATATATATATATATGTGTGTGTGTGTGTGTGTGTGTGTGTGTGTGTGTGTGTGTGTGTGTGTGTGTGTGTAGCATGCTTTGAATCAATCTGTTACGCTCACCATTTGAAAAGGGATTTTTTTCCGAAATTAATAATGGATATTGTCGCAGACATAACAAGTAAGACATTCTACATAATACAACTGAATAAATATATGTATATATAAAATATATGTATGTACTTATTGATTTGTAAATCGTCACTTGTTCTCGTCTTCTCTTACCAACAACGACTATATTTCATTCCTCACATTGTGACAGCCTACTATATATATATATATATATATATATATATATATATATGAATGGAAATGTATAAAAAAGAATACGAAAAGTATAAAAGCTTATAACTTTTCAATTGGTGACGTGCACGAATGCGAAATAATATTATGAAAAAAAAATTAAAAAACTTTTTTACAGGTACATCATTTTCAACCGATCCTTCAGTCTTCATCGGTGTAGTGAAAGTAATAGTTATATATGTGTGTATATGTGTATATATATGCATATATATATGCATATATATATGTGTGTTTGCGTATGTGTGTGTGTTTAAAGGTACTTAATTTTCTCCAATCTGTGTGTGTATTGCCGGTGACCTTGAGGTAAGATTCTTGCCTACAAAGTGCTTTGCGATTGAGTTCGAATCTACTAACCATCGGTATTTATTACTTCCTGCACTGATTATTGCGTAAGAATGAAATGTTAATAATTAATGGTTAATATCTATTTGAGAAATAGTTATAAAGCCCATTAAAACATAAAAGTTGACCCCTCTTTAGAGAATAAAGGAAAGCTGCAGTAAAACTTATCGGGAATTTAAAATTCTGATTTCACGTTGTTGAATACTCTCCAAATGTTTATTATGAATGCCCGTCAACGTGGCATTTATACACACACACACGCACATACACACACACACACATATACATATATATATATATATATATATATATATATATATATATATATATATATATATAATCTGTAGACTTTTTTACGAAGCTGAAGAAAACACACAATATACTGAAACGTCACAAGGATTGAAAAATATTTTTTGCGTTAAAATATATTCTAATCTTTTATATACTATACTCTATGGTATTTTTTCTACATTTTGCTACGTATAAATACACATACCTACTTGTGTTTATGTGTGTGTATACGCTTAACGTATACGTGTGCGTGTTTTAATGGAGCTTCTGTTCGCACATGTCCTTACGACAAACGCATACATATGTAAGCGCATGCGCGTCGTTTGATAATTTGTGTATCCGGCGGTGGTTGCCCTGTGAAGTACCCTACGCCATCTCTTATGATAGATTAACTTTTTATCGATTTTTCCGGGTGGCAGGGTGGGGGAAATTGTAATCGAATGTCTGTAAATCTTGTTTGGAATGGTTCGGGTGATAGGGAAAAGGAATACTGGAATAGGTAATGGGGAGAAGGGGAGAAGAAAGAGAGAAAAAATGTGAGAGATTTCGTGTATGTAAATAAAGAAAATAGGAGAACGGGAAAAGGAAATAAAAATAGAAAAAGAAGAGGTTACGTGGAATAGAATAATAATAAAGATAGAAATAAAAAATGAAGAAGAACTAAAGGAATGACGAAATACAAGTGCAAGGTGCGACGATAAAGTTGTCGCCCTAAAGAAAACAACAGTATAGTTATATTTTTAAAACTTTTATTGAAAAAAATCCCAATCCAGGTAACTTGATGATGTAGTAAAGCTAACATCTATTCAATGTAGCCGTCTTCAGCCTCAATCACCGCCTCCGTATAGATCCAGACCTAGGAGCATGCCTTTTCAACAAGTGCTAGCGGAAACTCGGCGAATATTCGGCGGATGGCGGCGATCAGGCTGGCTTTGGTGTTGTGAGAGGTTATGTTCGTGATGTTCTCGACGTATGACCAAATGATGTAGTCCAGCGGGTTCAGATTGGGGGACGAAGAGGGTAAGTAAGAGAAATCGTAGTACTCGTTCTGAAGTCAATCCTGAATCTCTTTGGACTTGTGGACCGGAGGCAAGTACTGTTGTCACACGCAGGGTCTCCCAGAGGCTAATTTATTGCAACAAGGGATTTCAACACTCTTTAGCATATCCAGGTACACTTTGGTGTTGACTTTAAAGCCGACTTCGAAGATGTGAGGTGACATGATATGGCCCTCACTTAAAACCACACCAGACCATAACCATTGGTCATCCAATGCGTTGACCTGTGTCCTCAAGCGTTGAACCATTCGGATTTAGCTTTTAAAAGTGTTGGCAATGGTCCTGTTGTCAGTAGAGAGCATGAGTTGTACAGCGGCGCATCTTCAATCTCGCTCATCGAACATTGTGTTACTTTCAGACATGATAGAAGGCTTCTATCGCTTTTAGGATTTGTACACAACTGACCAACTATTAGATGGTCTGTAACACAAAAGAAAATTGTTTTTCATCAAACGAAAATGAAACCATGCTATCTTTTCTGAGGGCGACAATTTTATCGTTCCACTCTGAGAAGAATTAATAGGTTACAACAGGCAACATGAATTGGAACAAATGCATTGCGGACATTGCTAAGGCTGCTGCAAAGAAGTTGGGCTTCCTCTTTCCTGCTAGAAAATTACTCATACCTGACTACAAAGCCACTATTCAGCCATGCGTGGAGTATTGTTCCTATTTACTTGCCTCCCCACGAGGGCAGAGTTAGACACAAGGTTGGGTTTTAATGTGGAGAAAATCCAGCTCCCCAAAAAAATGTAAATCGTGATAGGAACAAAAATAAAAATTGTCTCAGTCTAGAAGGATTTCTCCTCCATTGTCTGAGTACAGAAAAGGTGAAGTGTAGTATATGAATAGACTACACTTTATTCCTAGCCAAAGGCCTGGAAATTATCAGAATGGTACTGTAGTATATGTCCTTTTGTCATGGTACCGTACTTCCAAGAATTATCTGCTGCTACCATATCAGGCTGTCTGAAGATATTGGATTCCTGAGACGAAATGCACCTAACATTGATGCTTTTTGTTTTTCTACTTAATTATGTTCTGCAAAACCAAAAACAAAAACAACAACCCACCTTTCCCCCCTTTACCGTCTTCCCAATTTCTCTTTCCAACTTCCCCACTTCCTGACTGGTTTCCAAACTTCAAATGTACCAAACATTAATACTGTAACCCTTTTTCTCTCTCCCATTGCAAAACTCATTCATGTTCTGCAAGGGAAGAAAAACGATAACATCCACTATAAAGCAACAAAAGCAAAAAACCTTCTACAAAATAACTGGATGCAACATGAATAATATTTCCAAAATAACTGGATGCAACATGAATAATATTTCCAAAATAACTGGATGCAACATGAATAATATTTCCAAAATAACTGGATTCGGCATTAAATAATCCGAAAAGGGTTGATATGCCGTAAAACAAAACAACCAAACCAAATCAAAACCAAGAATTATCTTCTACTTTGGGGAGGGGGGCTGTCTAGTATCTGATCTGTTTTGATTACGTCCATTTTTGCAAAAGTAATGTAATATTTGTTTTATTGTAATACTGTCCTTCCAGGCATTACCTATTGATTTAAGAGCATAGTATATGTTCTACTTTAATGAGATCATTTTTTCATAGATTTCTTCTTCATTGTATTCAGCACTGTAGTATCTGTTCTGTTGTCACTACGATTATCCCAGGAATTACCTCCTCCTTTTATTTGTGGAGGTAGTGTAGTATTTGTTGTATTTTTCTCTTTTTTTTCTTCTTTTTATTTTTCTTTGCCCTTTAGAAAACCACAAAAGACGTAAGGGAGTATTTTGAATTAGACGCATCCTAAATGGGAATTGTGCAGCAAGATCCTTATTCATATTACATTTAAACTTGTGCATATCAGTCAGAGAAAACAGGAAGCAGGAATTCCAGAAGTTCGAAAAAAAAAAGTCATAAGCGTAAAAGGTTCTCCAGCATATAGGATCTCCCTTAATGTCTGACAGGTTAATCGGGATTATTTACGTAGAAGGGGCACCAATGCAATAAACTTGTCAGAGCACCTACCATTTAAATGTTTGTAAAACAAATATAAGGATGCAACATTGTAACGATGGGACAGGGGTTGGAGCTTGCCTGACAGTATGGGACCTATTTGATTAGGAACTTTTTGACTCTTTCTTGAACCTTGGCCAGTAGGGATATGCTAGTTACAAACCGAGATGTGAAAACTAGGGCTATGACAACAGCATTACAAACCGAGATGTGAAAACGAGGGCTATGACAACAGCATATTCTTTTCATTGTTTTGACTCTCGAGTATATATCCAACGCACTTAAATACAATTAATCAACCGAGAACCACATCACTCTACAAAAAAAAAACATATAAGACATCGATGAATATATACCTGAGGATTAAAACAAGAAAAAGAATATGCTGTTGTAATAGCCCTAGTGCAAACAGTACTTCATACATGGGCGAACGGTGGCTTTGTAGAGATATAGAATATTTTCAGACTACCGCGAGGTAAAATACCAAATTGGGAAACTGGCGGCGTCTATCCTTCTCTCTGGGGTAAATGGGACTCTCTTAAGCCGTGGTAGGCACCGCGTATAGTGATGGCGTCACGATAAAAAAATTCCCTTGATAGACCGGGCGAAGCATCAAGTATTCAGCTACCGACAAGATTTGAATTACACTAAAACCTCGTGTAGTGAGTTCTATCTCGGCTATAGCCGCGCTGGGTGGATTGGTCAGACTATGCTTTTCAGTTATTCGATCATCCATTTCGAATGAATCAGCGACTTTTGTTTCGCATTTGTTTCACCGATATCTTTCTAGTTTGAATTATTTCTAAAAAGACATCGGGAGTGACCATGTGAAGGTTGCCATCATACTTACGTGAAAATGTTTCTGTGAAAGGAATTGGAGTGGAATTTGGAATCCCTAGGTTGTCAGTTCATGTCGTTAACTACTTAGCCAGCATCACTCTCCCACTGTCAGATGTGAGATGTTTTCTGGCTCTATAGAGAGAGGTATTGTTCAGAAACACTCCTATCAGATAATATTTGCTATTAGGAGTGGGATCGTGATTTAGTAGATGTTCTATTGTCATAAGATCAGCCTCCCATGCATTACCTCCTTCATGTAAGAAAGCAGTATATTATATTGTTCGTTCACCATATATAGTCCTATATAATCAATGTTATTGTTAATAAATATCCTAGACAAGTTTCTGTTTATAAAACCATCATCGTAAAAGCGTGTGTGTGATAATATAAAAGGTTTTAGTCTTTGTATTATGGCGTATATCATATTTTTATTTGTCCAATGTCCATACAAGTAGATGGCCGACGTGAAAGTTGTCCGCCTGTGCGTACGCGCTGTATTCTTTCATATAATAATGTATCGGCGAATCCACGGCGTTCAGTCCGGATTTGGTCTTCAGCCCAAAATGGCCGCAGTCTTTGCCAAAGGACGCATGCGCGTCGGAAACTTGGCCAAAAATATTGAGTTCGAAGATTTGATAGAATACCGGCAACAATTTGTGCGCGTCGAACGCAGGACCTCATTCATCTTTCCGAATGAGAAATAAATCTTGTTTTGCCGCCATTTATACCACCCTCTCTCTCTTTCTCTCTCTCTCTCTCTCTCTCTCTCTCTCTCTTTTCTCTCTTTCTTTCTTTCATTCTCTCTCTCTCTCTCTTTCTTCTTCTTTTATCTCTCTTCAGGCAATTCTCTTTCGGACCCCACCTTTCCCCCACTTCTTTCTTTATCAAACACACACTCTCTTTCTTGCTGTTGGCTCTCTCTCTCTCTCTCTCTCTCTCTCTCTCTGACACTCTTCAATAAAGTTAATTTCCTCCCCCCTCTCTCTCTCTCTCTCTCTCTCTATTTCCCTAAAAGGAGTGCAATATTTCCTACATATTATTGATTAATCTCTTCTCTTTTCGCTTTATATATATATATATATATATATATATATACATATATGTGTGTCTTTATGTGTGAGTGTGTGTGTGCGTAAATACAAAGATAGATATAAATATTGTCTTTAAACATGAACCGATCAAGATGAGGAAAAAGCTCAATATACCAGATAAAACAATTTTTAAAAATGAGTAATAAAAATTATAAAACTAAAATTAAATAAATTACAATATTTATTGATCGATGAAATTATAACAAGGAAATATAATTATAAAGAATCCATAATCTAGGGATTTTCAAAGATTCTTTCATTAGAGGATGAACATTAATAATTATCTTCTGATATTTTGAAAATTCATGCACTAAGGATTTTTTTGTTTCAATTTGATGATTAATGAATATTTTAATTTGTTCAAGAAGAGATCACAAATAAACGTGGATTTAGAAGATCAAAACATCCAACCTTGATCACCCTCCGGGGCCCGTGGCGCAGTGGATAAAGACGTTGAATTTCTATGGTTCCAGGTGAGCATTGTCTGAAGATAGCGGTTTCAATCCTATCCAAAAAACGTGATAAGAAGACAACAACTATGGAAGGCAGTAATTGCTGAGGATGCAGTTAGGGGATTCGGCGTTCCTATCCCGTCGCGTTTAACACCTGACGAGGGCAAGAGGAATAGTTGGCCGAAACGTCGTGAAAAAACAACTAAAAAATGAGGATAATAGTGCCCAATATATACGAGGGGCGTGAAATAAGTAATGCCCCTGACCCACTCCCTATAGAAGTAGAGCAACGAAACTTGGCACAGTTATTAGTCTTTCTCTACGTAGGAAACACCCAGAGTTATGCATTTCTCCCATCGTTTGATGCAGCTCTGGAGACCGTTTTTGTAGAACACCCCAGGTTGGTTCTCCAACCACGACGTGACTTCAGAAATCAAGGCTGCATTATCTGGGAAACGCTTTCCTTTCAAAAACAACTTCATGGCTGGGAAGAGGTAAAAGTCAGAGGGTGCAGGGTCAGGAGAGTAGGGAGGATGGGGAAGAATTTCATAACCATACGCCCGTGCTTCTGATCTGGCAACATGCGAGTTGTGTACCGGAGCGTTGCCCTGCAGGAGGAGGGTACCTTTGCTGATCTTGCCCCGCCTCTTGTTTTTGATAGCTTCCCTTAATTTCCTCAAAAGTGAAGCATAATAGGCTCCTGTAATTGTTTGCCAGGAAATCTGTCATCACTACTCCGTCCTGGTGCCAGAAGACTGTGAGCATGACCTTGCCAGCGGAGGGCTGCACCCTTGCCTTCTTTGGAGGTGGTGAGTCCAAGTGCTTCCACTGCATTGACTGGACTTTGGTCTCTGGATCATAGTGATGGATCCAGGTTTCATTCTCTGTAATCAAAAACTTTGACTCATCTTGAAAAACTTTGACTCATCTTCTTGACACATCTCCAAATTCATTCTCGAGCACTCGACGCGTTCTCGCTTCTGGAATGGTGTTAGCAACCTGGGGATCCATCTGGCAGACACCTTATGCATATGCAAATGTTCATGAATGATAGTTTCCACAGACCCTGTATTAATTTTGACATCTTGGGCTATTTGTCGAATATTAATGCGCCGATCTTCCAGATATATATATATATATATATATATATATATATATATATATATATATATATATATATATATATATATATATATATAGCAAGAGAGAGAGAAATGATTACGTATTTATAACAACTAAACTACACAGATGCGTCCGCATTTCATTACTGGAGAAAACGCCAGGCTAAGTTCACAGTTTTCTTGCTACTGTTTGTGTTTTACATATGAGCGTGATGTTTACTCTAGCTTACTAACACACCGCTAGATTTACATGAACCTCGTATAAATTATTATCATTAAAATTTAAAATTTAAAAAAATCCCCTAAATTTACTAAACTGTAAAAGCGAAATAACAATTTATTGTAGACATAGAGCAAATGTAACTTCGAGATAGCCACATAAATAATAACAAAATAAAATAAATAATTACATGTTTAAACTAAATCAATATCTAAAATAGCAGTGAATAACAAAATAAATAGAAAAGAAAATATTCTGATAATGCACATGGTGACTGCTATTGAAATATGTAATATGAATTATCTCATTAAGTTGAGAATATTTCAAACTCTTGTGTCACATCCTTTCTCAGTGAAAGAAAGGTAAATATCAAGTATTACTGCATTATGTACAATATGTGTCAAATAAGGCGTCCCTATGATGAAAAACTGAAATTGCCGCCATTTTCTTACATGGTAGTCACCACTTATCAAGGTCCGGAGGCCACTCGGGGATAAGGGTTATTACGTGCACAGTAATTAATGGGATAATATCGTAGTAATCGTTAATAATAGAGATTTGATAAAGTGTCTTACTTAAGGGGGCGGTTAATCAGGAATTTGTTTATGTTGGCCTTGAAGACATCCAAGTTGTAGTCAGGTGAGAAACAGGCAAACGGAAGAGAGTTCCACAGTTGCGCACTTCTAAGAAAGAAGCTTTGTTCATGGAATCTGCGCTTTGGTTTAGGCAAAGGTAAAGAGTGGGGAAAATTATTGACAGTGGATTCAGCTAGACGGGTGTTTTTCATGGAAGATTGGCGAGGGGAGACCAGAGATTCGAGTTCAGACGAGCACTTGCGATGGAAATAACGATAAAACAAAGACAGGCTCGAAACGTCTCTTCTGTTGCAGAGAGGTTGCAGGGAAGAGAAAAGGGCACCCCCACTAAGCTACGAAGTCTATTTTGTACTCTGTCAAGGCAGGGTAAGCTGTTTCTAGCAACCCCTGCTCAAATGTGGCAGCAGTACTCCATCGTTGGACGTACTTGGCTTTTATATAGATAGAGAATTGCATCACTAGTGAGATATTTACTGAAGCGGTAGAGGGATCCCACCATTTTTCCGGCGACCTTAGCAACAAATTTGATGTACGTGTTCCATTTCAGATTAGGTGTAAAGGTCAATCCCAGAAGCTTGTCAAAAAATGGAGCCTTCCGTAGATGAGAGCCATCAATTTCAATTGATGCCAGATGGGGATCAGAGCGTTTATAGTGTAAAGATAGAAGCTTGGTTTTAGATGTATTAAAAGTAATCAGCCACTTCTTCCCCCATTGTATCACGCGCTCAAGATCAGAGGAGAGAAAATCAGAGAGAACTTTGTCATTTACGATCTTTGATATGTTTCCCTAGACAGTCGTGTCATCAGCATAGATGTCAACTAATGATTTAAGTATGTGTTTTGGGAGATCATTGATGTAGATCAGGAAGAGAGTTGGACCCAGGATGGACCCCTGAGGGACTCCAGCATGAATACTGTGGGCTTCTGATGTCTGCCCAATCAACCACTATGAGTCTATAAGAGAGAAATGATTTTATAATTGAGAAAACATTTCCAGTTATACCGTAGCTGAAAATGTTGTGAAGTAGGTCTTTATGCCATACCTTATCGAAGGCCTTTGATATATCAAGAGCAATTGCTTTAGAAAGGAAGCCTTTGTCCAGAGATTCACTAATCCTATGAGATATAACCGTTAGCACATCTGCTGTAGATCTAGCAGAACGGAAACCATCTTGCATGTCACTAAGAAGGTTATTTCTGCTGAGGTGGTTGACTATTTAATATAGATTCCAGCAACTTACTTATGACACACAGGAGACTTATTGGCCTATACTGAGAGGGGGGGCGATCACCTGAATTCTTAAGTACAGGGCATACTAATGAGGTTTTCCAGGGTGTTGAGAAGCAATTTACATGTAAACAGTTTCGTAAGTATGGGGGCAAGTTCTGGCTGAAGATTTTTCAACGTTATAATTGAAATACCGTCAGGGTTAGTTGCTTTACTGGAATCAAGGTTCTTGATTAGCTTGGCGACATCACGCATAGATATTTGTATGTTGCATAGTGTGTTGTCTGTTATAGGAGAAAATACGGGGAGTTGATGGCCTTGGTCGCACAGGGTAGAATTAGCTGCAAAGTTTTTGGCAAATAGTTTGGCTTTTTCTGATGCTGACGAGATGACATCAGGTCCATTGATGATGGTTGGGATAGAACGCATGCTTCTGTTCCGGATCCTGTTTGCTATTTGCCAAAACTGGTGGGAACCAAGCCGCTGCTCAGCTACTTTGGAATTAACGGACTGAGCATATACCTCTCTTGCATTTTTTATTACTCTTTGTTGCTGGCAGTCCTAAAAGCAGCTTTGGTCTCAGTGCATCTATTACGTTGGTAGCTATGGAAAAAGTGATTTCTGTGCGCGACGGCAACAGCACATTCTGGGGAGAACCATGGCTGGCTTTTAGGTTTTTGTTGGAAAATAAGTTTGATTTTTTACCTTGACCGATATTGTTACTATGATTTTATGCTGGGTTGTACACAACCACAGTGGCAAACTTTTATATCGCATAAAAAAACGATAAACAGAAAAAAATGTAAATACTCATTAAGTGGTGGAACAAAAACAAGGCGTATTTAAAATAGTAGGTGTTATCTACAAATCCATGTTTTATGGAATACGCAATCTCCTACATGTTTCGTGCACTTTCATTTATATATCCAGGTGACCGGAAGTCATATTGTATGAGTCACATCATAACGCAAACTCGATCGGAAACATAACCCCCTCTTGACAGAGTAAAAAAATTACAAATAAAATAAATTTTTTTATTAAAGATTCTAAGATTATAAATGTTTTATTTAAAAAATCGCTCCAGACAAGACATAAAACCACTTGATATAAGAAGATAACCAGAACGAAATATGATTATCGTAACCACAAAAGATGCCTATTAACCTTACTCTTGAAAATACAAATCTAGAGGTAGGAGGAAAACAGTCAACTGGAAGAGAGTTTCTCAAACTTGCAGCTCATGAGAAGAAGTTACTTGAATAGAAAGTTGTAGTATATCAAAGTATAAAAACAGTGAATAAATGAAAACGACTAGACACACGAGTCAAATGAACTGGAAGAAAAGAAGCATGGAATATATCAAAAAATTCTGAAAGACCCATACTATGAGAGTGTTTATAAAGAAAAGCGATTAAGACTAGCAAAATCAAGTCTGTGAGAGATTAGGTTCAGTAAAAAAGAAAGAATAGGACTAATTAAATTGCAGATACGATTCTTAATCTTATCAACAA
The DNA here is from genome assembly GCF_053919585.1 of Euprymna scolopes. Classification (NCBI taxonomy): domain Eukaryota; kingdom Metazoa; phylum Mollusca; class Cephalopoda; order Sepiida; family Sepiolidae; genus Euprymna; species Euprymna scolopes. The sequence goes on from NC_136522.1 coordinate 75,245,240, forward strand.
TCCTTTAATGGGGCAGATATTCACCAGTCTACATATGATAATAGTACTACATACGAGTTCTGGCATTTGATTTATAGAAATACAGAATGACGTCGGATGCGAGTAATGGTTTGTAGCAATAGAGAGGAACACGTTTACGAGAGGCTGATAGAGCAAGAATATACTGTACAGTGTGGAGCGATGTAAGTGTCGCTCTAAAGAAAACAACCACAACTTTATTTTTAAACTTTTATTGAAAAACTCAATTCAAGTTACTCGATTATGTAATAGAGCTGACATCTATTTAATGTGACCTCCTTCAGTCTAAATCACCGCCTCGAATCGGGTCCGGAACAGGGAGCATGCCTTTTCCAAAAGCGCCAGAGGGAGCTCGGCGAATACTCAGCCGATGGCGGCGATCAGGCTGGCTTTGATGTTGTGAGAGGTCATGTTGGCGATGTTCTTGACGTATGATCAAACGAAGTAGTCTAGAGGGTTCAGGTTGGGAGAGGAGGGAGCCAATGAGAGAAGGGTACGAAGTCGTAGCATTCCTTCTGAAGCCAAGCATGGCTCTCTTTAAACTTGTGGGCAGGCGCCGACTCCTGCTGCTACACCAAAAGTCTGCCAGCGGCCACCGGATTACAACAGGGGACCACCATACTCTTCAACACATCTAGGTACACTTTCGTGTTTACTTTCAAGCCGACTTCGAAGACGTGAGGTGGTATGATATGGCCCTAACTTGAAACCACACCTAAGACCATAACTGTGGTTGGAAACTTTGTTTTCGTCGCTCTGTGCACGTCCCTGTTATTCGTGACGATCCAACGATGCGTTTTGATGGTGCTGGTAATGGTCCTGTGTTAAAACTTGGATCGGCAAAGAGCATGAGTTGTACAGCGGCGAAACTCCGATCTCGCTCGTTGAACACTTTCAGACATGATAGAAAGCTCCGATCATTCTTGGGATTTGTACACAACTGGCCAACTAGTAGATTACAAAATAGGGCGACAATTTTATCGTTCCACCCCATATTGATTTCAAGAACGAACCGATATTAAAATGTGTCGGATATTTATCTAGACATATGTCGTATGTGTAAAAGAAGTATTTTACCGGTATTTATCATGTATAAAGTCCATGTTATGACATTGAATTATTGAACTACCGTAATTGTAAAAAGGAAATAAAGGCTAATTAAAAACATTGACAATGATGAATACTAACTCATTCAAGCCATTGCTCCGTTACACTTTATATAGAATTTGACGGTGGTAGTCGATTTTACATCCCCGCTAAAAAGAAGTTCCATGCGTTCTTGTTTGTTTCATCACAATTTTATCTTTAAATCTAATAAATAAGAATATCCATAAACTGATTTTTCATACATATGGTTATTTACTTTTATTATTGTATCATTTATGAAAAATACAAAGCAATAATAATAAATAACACAAATAACAATAATAACTCTTTTCCTGATCTACATTAATGATCTTCCAAATCACATCCTTACATCATTTGTGGACATTTATGCTGACGACACTACCATTTATGGTAGTACATCTAAGACAGTAAACGACCAAGTTCTCTCCAATTCTCTCTCCTCTGATCTTGAGCATGTAGTACAACGGGGAAAGGAGTGGCTGGTTACTTTTAATGCATCTAAAACCAAGCTCCTCTCTTTACATCATCAACATTCTGATCCACATCTGGCATCAATTGAAATGAATGGTTCTCGTCTTCAGGAGGCCTCAAGTTTTGACAAGCTTCTGGGATTGACCATTACTCCTGATCTTAAATGGAACACGTACATCAAATCTGTTGCCAAGGCCACTGGAAAAATGGTGGGATCTTTCTATCGATCCAGTAAATATCTCACTGCTGATGCAATTCTCTATCTATATAAGAGCCAGGTACGTCCAAGGATGGAATACTGTTGCCACATCTGGGCAGGAGCTGCTAGAAAGGACATGGCCTGCCTTGATAGAGTTCAAAATAGACTTCGTAGCCTCGTAGGAGATGTCCTTTTCTCTTCCTTGCAACCTCTATCTCACAGAAGAGATGTTGCGAGTTTGTCTCTGATGTATCGTTATTTTCATGGAAAGTGTTCGACTTAGCTTCAATCTATGGTCCCCCCTCGCAAAACTTTCACAAGAAACACTCGTCTAGCTGAAAACACTATCAATAATTCCCCCCACTCTTTATCTGTGCATAAACCTAAACGTAGATTCCATGAACAAAGCTTTTTTATTAGAACTGCACGCCTGTGGAATTGTCTTCCGTTTTCCTGCTTTCCGGCTGACTACAATATGGTTGTCTTCAAGTCTAACGTAAATAAGTTCTTGATGAGCCGTTCCATATAAGTTATCAAATTTAACAAATTTTCATTACTAATGATTATTATATTGTCCAATTTCTACTGTACACTCTTTAACCCTTATCCTTGAGTTGCCTCTTTGACCTTGATAATGAGTTGATACCTATGAAAAAAAAAAGAAAAGTCCAATGTGAACAAGTTCTAATTGAATCGTCCCCCTAAGTAATCCAAGTTTCAAAATTCCCACTGTTTACTATGCTAAAATCACAATGACTAATGTATACCTATTAACCCTTATCCTTGAGTGGCCTCTGGGCCTTGATAAGTGGTGACACCCTTGTAAAAAAAAACCATAATAATAATAACAGTAATAATAATAACAATAACAATAATAATAACATAATAATATCAAAAATAATAAATGTAACAATAATCCCAATGGCATTAATAATAATAACAGTAACAAAAATAATAATAATACCAACAATAATAACAATAATAATAATAATATCAATAACATTAATAATACTATCAATAACAAAATAATAATAATAATAATAATAATAATAATAAAATCAATAATAAAAATAATAATCGACGAGACAGAAGAAAACAGCAAATGCACACTCTGTGGGCAAAAAACGAAACCAATAACCACATAATATGCGAATGCAGCAAATTAGCCCAAAATGGCTATAAAAATTTTTTTTTAACTTTTACCTCTGTAGTCTCCTCTAACATTTTTCTATAGCAGTTAAGGAATCTATTATATAGAAAGACATTACCGTACATATTCACACTTTCTATTATATATATATATATATATATATATATATATATATATGCACATAAAGTTATGGACCGTACATAGAACCCTAGCAAAGCCGGGCTGAAGTGCTACTTCACTATAAAGTTATTAATTTTATCCGATTACCGTAAAAACACATGTTAAGCGTGCATATATTTTGCTCAAACGTGAAAATATACTTGTGGGGGGGATCAATAGATTTTGACTGGTAGTTTCAAATCAATAAATATTTCGTATTATATAATTACTATCAGCTGTAGAAGATTTTGTTTCAAATAAAATCAAATAAAAAAGAGATAATTAAAGGAATCGTTTTGGTATCGGAAAATACATACAAATTTTTCCGATTCCTATGCCGATTCCGATACCCCAAAAAGTTCCGATTTTTCCGATTCCTGATTTCGATTAATCGTCCCAACACTAATATATATGATATAGCCCTCAAACACAACTTCTTTCACACTACGCACAATGCTTCAAGCAAACTAAAACATAAATCTCATATATATATATATATATATATATATATATATATGTATGTATGTATGTGTGTGTACGCATAATCGTATATAAACATAATTATGCATATAGATATAAATTGCATCTATACGATAATACTTTTGCAATTGATAAATGTGCGTATATATATAATATATGTGCGTGTATATATATATATATATATATATAAAGCTGAACGTCTGTGTGTGTGTGTGTGTGTGTGTGTGTGTGTGTGTGTGTGTGTGTGTGTGGTCACGAATAGGCTCCTATATGGTTGACTATTATAGAAAACTGATCACATATAATAATAGAAGATGTATGGACACACAGGAAATGGTATGTTTGATCTGGCATAATGATGATTCATTAAAATTGTGGGGTCTGCCTTCGCGCCTGGTCCACAAAGTATGGAAATAAAAAAATTTTAAATTAAAAAAAAACGTTTACAAGTGTTTTTGATATAGATGTACATAATAATACTTTGATAAGTATGTTTTATCTTAAATAAGGATGGTATAATAAAATTGTGGGGTCTGCCTCCATAGAATGGAAATTGGCACAAACTTTAATAAAGGCTTTTCATATCTATCTGCGTAAGTATACTTTGATAATTATGTTTCAGTTTGAAGAAATATGGTATAATAAAATTATGGGGTGTTCGTTCGCGCCTGACCTCCGTAGAATGGAAATATGTCACAAAGTTTAACAAGGTTTTTTTAATATAGATCCACAAAATATTGTGATAAGTGTTTCAATGTGAACAGGTATGGTATACTAAATTATGAGGTTTATCTATTTTATTTTTACTTTCATCATATTTTGCTTTGATTTTGATACCCCCAAATTCGAAGCTATCTCTTTACAACCCTTCCTTTTCATAACCTATCATACTTTCATAAATCAGAGTCGATTTTCTGTAGGCTGTTTCTGAACCCAGTCAACGACGGGTACTTTTGCTAGCATATATATATATATATATATATATATATATATATATATATATATATATATATATATATGCGTGCGTGTGTCCCCATGTGTATGTTAAAAGAGAACGCGAATAATTCATACATACAGATACATAATATATCCATACATCACCGCAAAAATTTATCCCCAACCATAACCCTTACAGTAGCTCAACGCCAATTATTCGCCGACCACAGGAAAATAAGTCATAATTGAATTTTTATTTGATTTCGTCCGTTTGCAATTCTAGAAGAGCCAGTGTTGAATGGTGCGAGGAAGAAAACGAGTTATAGAAGGATGAAGGCGATAAAAGATGTCCGTTCAAAGAGAAGCGCCTTCGAGGGGGGTGGAGAAAGAGAGAGAAAAAAACGATAGAGAAAGAAAGCAGAAGAGAGAAAATAATCTATCCTCCATCCCACGACCTCTATTTGTGTAATTGTGTGTGTGTGTGTTGTATGCGTGTGTGTGTGTGTGTGTGCAAATGGATTTCTGTGAGTGAATGTAATTGACAAAATGAGAACGAAATTTGCGAGAGGAGCAAATTGTGGCGCCAATCGAATGCATCTAATATCACAAATCGCTATTGATGTCACCATGAAATTATAACAACAAATCCAATGTTTTTATACACACATACACGCACATACACACACATAATATACATACATATACAAGGTCACATGTATGATATGAAAAGAAACTGGAATCTTAGGGAGATATCAATCATGCAAGTCATTATAGGTTCTTCAGGGCTTAGGAAGAAGAACCTGAAGTCCTACCTAACTAATATTCCTGGTGAACCAAGTACAAAAGATATTCAGACAATTGCACTTAAAGGAACAGCGAGGATACTAAAAAGAGCTTTCGGTTGTTTTCAATAAAAAGCAGGGCAATGTTAGCAGCTGGTTTGGCTGCCCCATACCCAGCGTTACAATCTTCAAAGGAAGAAAACATCAAATCTCCACACTAACGTAATGTACTTGCAATAACCCTTATCCCTGAGTGGCTTCGGGCCTTGATAAGTGGTGATCACTGTGTAAAAAAAAGAAAAGAAAATTAAAAAAGAAAAATACATACAGAGAGAGAAATAAAAAGGAACAAACCGAGATATGTGTTCATCAACGTTTCGTCTTTATTTTGAGACTTCCTCTTGGTGAATGAGATTAAGAAAACAAAAACACCAGTACAAATATTTGAAAATTTTTCATGTACAAAGTGTGAAGTAGTTCTATTTCAGAAACGGAAAAAACGTTGGAAATTACAAAGAACAGAAAAAAAAACAGGGGAGCTTACGTTGTTAAAGAGCGGGAGATTTTTAATAACGTCATATAATCCTTAATATGTTTTTAAAAGATATGAATGCAGTTAATCTTCTTTCTGGAAAAATATTTCTGCTAAAATTAAAATATAGGTGTGTAACAGAAATGAAATTAGTGTGTTTTGTTATGTAATTTATTGATTGGGATTATATGTATTAATTATTATAGAAGGTGTTTCTATGGTGTGAGAGGGTTAACCTGTATCTACAAGTAAATTGTGTTCTTTTAATAAAAGTTTACTTTTTAATGGCGCTACATTTTTGGCCAAGATCAAAGTGTAGTATCTGTTCTTCAGATGCGGCACTTCCATTTCTCGTTCTCTTTCAGTAGAGGAGAAATCGTTCACGACTGAGACAATTTTTATTTTTGTACCTTTTCTCCACGTTAAAAAACGACCCTGGTGTCTAACTCTGTCCCGTGGGGAGGCATTGTAAATAGGTACATTATAGATACCTCCACGTTGTTTAATTGTGCTTGAATTTTCGATAAGCGCTGATTCAAGAAGTCTCCGGCGCTATTTATTTGAAATAAATCTAACTAATTTTGCTTGTGTAAAGTCAAAGCTGTAATTATGCCGCAATGAATGAGAGAATAATGCACTTAGAGAATTGTTATTTCTTATATTTTTTTTTAAGTTCATTGAGCCTTTTTTCTAATTTACGCTGGGTTTCACCAACTTATCTATGATGTCAATTTTGGCAAGGAATAATGTCTATGCCTGCATTGGAAACTGGTTTGTTTTGGAGATGTTTCCAAAGCATATATATATATATATATATATATATATATATATATATATATATATATATATATATATATATATATATATACACGTGCGGGTGTGCTTGTGCTATATAGCCATATCAACCCTAATGGCCAAGTAATGGCCTAATGGTATATTATATAACCATCGACGTCGCGTGTCTTTTCATGTATGTATAAACATACATAATTAAATCCTTCCTAAATGAGAGAGGAATCCAGGTTTTCCTCGATGGACGTACGTCAAAACAATATGTATAAATGCGGGTGTACTTCAGGGGTTGATACTTGAACCTTTATTATTCCTGATATTCATAAATGACCTCCCTGATAAAATGGTCTCTGAGATGGGTATATTTGCGGACGACACCATGTTCTATAACAGATTTGAAGGGAAAACGAATGAACACGTATTACAAGGCAATGGCGGAAAACATAAAGGAAGACCTCCAGTCTGTAGCGGAATGGGGACACAAATGGATTGTCACATTAAATGCTGCCAAGACTAAGCTCCTTTCCTTTAATAGCTACAAAAGTCCTGCTCAACTACTAATAGCCATGGCTAATGATACATTACCTGAGCGTACTTCGTTCAAACTCCTCGGCTAAACGTTCACGGGGAACATGAATTGGAAGACATACATTGAGGGCATTGCCAAGGCTGGTGCAAGGAAGGTGGGATCTACCGTTCTAGAAAGTTACTTACGTCTGAGAGTATGCTGTACTTTTATAAGGTCACTATTTGCCATGTCTTGAGAATTGTTGCCACGTTTGGGCTGATGCATTTGCTACTAGTCTCTCACTCTTAGACAGGGTTCAAAAGGGCGTCGCCAAACTAATAGGTCACGCACTATCAGCTGGATTCAACCGCTGTCCAATCGACGAAATGTTACATTGTTCTGCCTGTTTTACAAGTATTTTAATGGTAGGTGCGTCGATGAACTACAAGTCCTCGTGTCTCCTCGACGTAAATACCCTCGCAAACCGGGCAAGCAGCAAAATCCCACCCCTACACAATATAAAGCCCTAGATGTAAAAAAAAAATCCTTCTACTCTAATAGTTTCTTTCCTAGGACTGCTAGACTTTGGAATTCTTTTCCGGGTTCCTGCTTCCTTGACTGTGCTGACATGCAGAAGTTCATTTAAACAAAAAACTAAATTTTGGAACGGGGATATTTTATTTTTACAAGAATATTAATACATTTATCTTCCGATTAAGCATAAAAATATACAGGAAAAACCACGTTTACTATTTTGACACATTCTTGTAACAAGTAACTGTATTCCGTTTACTTCTTTTTGTTTGTGTATGCAAAGTTATTTGTGTACTTTTCTGACGACCTGGCCACCGTAGTACAAACACACCCAACCTCACCATGTTAAGGACGGCTTCCGCGGTTGGAAGGGGGGGTGTTTATTCCGAAAGCCATTCTTAACATAGCGAGGTTGGGGCTGTTTATAATACGTTAGCACAATGATATTCTGCTCTTTCTTTGATTTTTCCTGTTAAAATCATCTCTTTACTTTTTTATTTCTATTATTAGAAATTATTATTATCGTTCGCGTTTCTTTTTGCTCAATCGCTATAACCTGGTGATTTCCGTCGTTCGCCGTCGTTGTCCACTGAGATTCACGGAAAAACCGACTTAAATCTGCAGAAGTAGCGAAGTTTGACAATGAGTACATGTTCTTTTTTTATTTTTAAAAGCGTTGAACAATACAAAATACAATTTTGGGTACTTATGTATTTTCGATACCGTGCTGAAATAATTTTTTTATTTATTTACAAAGCTGTTTTAACCTTCGGGAAGGGGGGGTGTTTTTGTCAATATTACAAATATTGTGATTTTTGTTGTTTTCTTTGTGTATGCAAAGTATTTGTATATTTTTCTTACGACCTGCCAAAGCGTAGTATAAACACACCTAACCTCCCCATGTTAAGAACGACTTTCGAGATAAACAGCCCTACCGTCCTGCATCAAGAAGGGATTCCGAGATTGGGAGTGCTTATTCCGAAAGTTGTTCTTTATATGGGGAGGTTGGGGTTGGTTATAATTCGTAGGCACAATGATACTCTGCTTTGTCTTTGATTTTTCCAATTAAAATCATTTCTTTACTTTTTTATTTCTATTATTAACGTCTGTCTATTTCTATTATTTTGCTCAATTGCTATAATCCGGCAGTTTCCGTCGTTCGCCGGATGTTCCCTACCGAGAATCACAGAAAAACCGACTTAAAACTGAAGTAAAAAAGTTTGGCAATAAATACATGTTCTTTTATTAATATTAAAAGCGTTGAACAATACAAAGTACAATTTTTGGTATCGTGCTGAAATGATATTGTTATTTACAAAGCCATTTAAACCTTCGAGAGGGGAGGGTGTTTTGTCAATATTAAAAAAAATTAGTGTGAAACTTGAATTGAAAACACTCTTTACAAATAGCGCGTTACCAAAAATGCATAACCAATGTAGAAGATGCATATTTTCCCTAGGTTTCTTAAACATGGGTATGTCTACGGCTTCGCAAACATCATTACATAGGAACGATCTTTGTCTCGCATTTATATTATTTTTGTATGTTGTAGAAAATTTTTAAAAATTATTAGCAGTTCATTTAAAGCTTCTTCTTTTAAATGGTAAAAAGTTAGGACGATAATATTAAATTACACTTACATAGTGTTACATACAGGGGAGGGGGTAGAGCTGTGGCGAGCGTTCGAGGTACATATTATTATTACACTTATTAAAAAAATAACACATATTTTAGCAGTACAGACCTTAGTAATTTACTATTTGGCCAACAACGAAAATAACAGCAGTATTTGAAATTTTTATGCGGGGTTGGTGCTACCACCGAGCAACGGCGGTTAATGGGTCCTGCTAGTATATATATAATATCAATACATACCGATTATGTAGATGCAGACCTTAGCATTCAGAGTGTTGACGGTGTTACACACATAGTGCAACTTATGTTTTAAAACTGTTTCGAAGTTTGTGTTTATTTTTTATATATTTCCCAACGAGCGAGTGCATCGCATCAACAGTCGCAAATGCGTGGGAAACGTCATGACAGTGAGAACAAGAAGACCAAACGAAAAAGAGGAAAACTACGGAAATATTGTTGAGAGCGGTGATGTTCTCGAGAGTAGAAGCACGTGGTTTGATCAGAACTATTGTTCAAAAAGTTTGGTTTATTTTTATGCCTAGCTTTGTGCAGTACGAAAATGTCTCGTTAATTTCATTTTTGGTTCAAGATTCGGTTGTTAGTAAATGTTATTCTATGTTAGATCTAGGAATTCCTATATATAATTTGTATCTTTAAACAATTCAGGCATTTAAAGGGACTCTCAAATCTATCATTATTGAAAGTAGATACGAGGTACCTTAAATTAGTTTCCAAACTATTATCGGAAAGGCACTCTTATTGATAGTACACACATGAAACTCTAGTTCTGTTCTAAGTAATATCCTATAGCTGCAATGCACGCGTATCCTTTCAACACCTTTTTGAAGGCTCCATGGAAGTCCTCTTATGTTAGCATAACAATGACCTTCAATTGTTTCATAACAACTGCTTCCAAGGTTTTCCATGGGCTTAGTGAATAAGAAAAATCACAGGGAGCAAGGTCTGGACTGTAAGGTGGTGTAGATCTGTCCTGCTGTCGCTCTTGATCTGATAGTTTGTGACAAGCATTGAGCCCTCTGGGAACAAACTCCGCGCAAATCTTCTGCGTCTTCAGTTCCCACACAACCTGTGCACTTATTGTCTCTATAAACACACGACGGTCCTTTTCCATGTAATTCTTTATTTGCCCAATCAACTCTGGTGTTCTACTTTTTTTTACACCTTCTACACCTCCTACATTTCTCATTATCCTTACAGACTTCTTTCTTTGATCTTTTATGCCGCTTAAAAACTGATACAAAACCCGAACAAAAGCAGTTCGAAACATTCCATACATTTCTCTACTATTTTTTTTCTAAGTTTTAATCAGAATGTTATTGCATATAGGTCTTCTAAAGTTTCCTCGCATTCAGATTGCATTTTTGAAATTCATCAGCTATGGTAATCAGGCTTTAGTAAGGTGCATTTTAATTCCTGCTGCACCTGCTCGGTTGAACATGAAATCATAAAAATTGGTCAGTCATCTCATAAGATGTATAGCAATAACATACTGAATTTTCAAAAGCCTACGACAATTTTAAATGCCTGTACAAATGCCTGTGAGTTATTGAAGGCACCTGGTACATATTGTTTAATAGACTGATCAATAACTTTCAAACATGTATAATAAAAATTCTATCTAAATCACCAACCACATCTGTCCTGAATTATCGAAGACTGGAAACAATTATATTGTTATAATTAAAAACAGAAATTCTTTATCGCTTTCTTGTTTACAAAATTTGTCAATAAATGATATCGATCAATACAATAATTAAGTCGAGGAGGGAGATATTTTCGCGATCGATTATTTATAAAATAAATTTTATTTTATTAAAATCTATTTGGTTTTCTCTGATTTTCTGCTGAATTTACCACGGACCTCCTTAGTCGTTACGTATATCCGTATAGCGTAGCGTATCCTTCTTTTCATCAGCTTTTCTTTCGACTTCCTCCATTTTCTCGCTTATATATATATATATATATATATATATATATATATATATATATATATATATATATAGTAATTTATAAAATATATATGGCGATTAAGCTACACTGAATATTCTGCGTTTCATCCAACTATAGGATTCGTCAGGCTTATGCGCGAATTGTGTCGTTGCTTCTTTTTTTTATATATGTTATATATGTTGAGGATTTCTAGTTGGCCAATCAGCTTTCTAGTATCCACTAGCGGATACTAGAAAGCTGTATATTAAATTTATGTAAATAAATGAAGTAGTTATATATATATATATATATATATATATATATATATATATATATATATATATATATATATGAGCAAACAGTTAATGAAATATGTTAAAAAAAACACTTTGAAATGAGTTAAAAACATATTTGATCTGAAAAGGAAACACTAGATAAATGGATGTCCTTAATCTGCGGAGTTTCGAAGAAATACTTTCCTTCTCATCAGAGGGTAGGAATTAGCAAAATGCGGGATCGGATTTTGCATGCAGAAGTATTTGATGAAACAACAAGTAAGTCAAAGATCTTACTTGAAAACAAAATAAGTTAAGTAGAGGGAATATAGTAAAGGAAAAGGTGATTACACATGAATGGATAGTCTGGTGGAAGATAAAAAATCCAGTGACGGTAAAATCCAAATGTAAAACTTCAAGAAAGTTAAAAGAATTTCCATTTGTACAAGTAAAATCCAAGGAAATCCTGTAATTGGAAGAAGATGGTCCATAATAATCCAAAGGCAGAAATCCATGGAATAATTCACAAACATGTGTACAAGGAAAAAAAATAATAATAATAATATTATTAATAAAAGAAAAATAAGATGTGCTATTCACTCTACTTCCGAGACATATATATATATATATATATATATATATATATATATATATATATATATATATATATATATCCTAATCCAAAGATAACACTTCATCAGACAGAAAGATCAATATTGAAACGGGCAGCAAAAATTACATTAATTCTATAAGATATTCGGGTGTGGTTTACGTTCTGAAAGAAAGTGGGTGTATACTTTGTGAATGTGAGCAGTAGGGATTTTTGGAGGGAGGTGTAGTAAAAGAAGACAGTAGCGGTAAGGGAGAAGTGGAAACTACGATTTCGTGTGGTTAAGCTTGCAGTAGAGAAGTGTTGGTGTTCTTTTAACTTGGAATTTATTTATTGGTCTAAGCTTTCGCTCGGATCTAAAGTAATATTATCCTCACATCGTCGCTACTTCCCTATCTTAGGTTTTTATGGTTGTGTTTTTTTTTCTTTCCTTGTGGTGACTTCATTTTCCGATTGACAAGTTTTATTTAATTATTTATTCATTTATTGTTTCTATTCCTCGCCTTTTATCGGTACATTTGTTTCTAGTTTTCAAATTATTTATTTATTTATTTGTTTATTTATAAGATATATGCCCAAATTAACAATTAGTTGAATATATAGACGGGCGTATTCATATGATTTAATAAAAGGCGGTATACCGGTAGTTACATTTTCTACTCCACCGTGGTGTGTTGGGTAATTATCGTGACAAAGGTTTTTATGTCTATATATAAATTTAATTCTGATGGTTGTCTTTTTTCATTTGGGTTGTGTATCCTATCTTATCATGACAAAGTTTCCGTTATGCGGTGTTAAATAGCCAATGACCTCGTCAGGTGACGCGTGCGCCTTCTTTTTGAAAGAAGTAGCTGTTGAAACTAAACCACGTGACGAATGAAACGATCATATATATATGTATATATATTATTTTATTTTATTATATATAATTCGCCGTTATTTCCATGCTGGTTAGCTGCAGTAACGGCGAAGCATGTGTTTATATAAAACTCATGTATCTTTAATATATGTGGGGAGGATAAAGAAGGGAAGGGGAGGCAGGGAGGACGAAACAAAGGACAATGGAAAATATGAAGAATTGTGCTCTTCGGCATTTTTATTCTTTAGTTTCTATCTCACGCACCTGCCCTCTCTCTCTCTCTCTCTCTCTTGTTGTCATACGTTGTCTTTCTCTCACACTATTTCACAATCTCTCTTCCCTTCCTCCTTTCTCTATTCTTCCCTATTATCCTTCTCTCGCCATTGTTTCCCCTCTCTTTTTGACTTCTCCGTTCTCCTCCTCTTTCTATCAATCTATCGATCTCTCTCAAATTCCTTCGTTTATTCTCGAATTGTTTTCTCCTGATTGAGTTAAGTCCCTTGCACACGAGCGAAATAGCTGAACAAGTGGAGGCCATATTAAAGCCATATTTCCCGCTCTTAAACATCCGGTGTGAACTAACAATGTCCCGATTGAAAAGATCGTCCGCTTCACATTCGATTCGAATTAGAGTGTTTTGTGTTTTTTTTTTTGTTTTGTTTTTTGGGTTTTTTTTCCTTTTCATTCTCATCATTTTGCTGCTTCGTTTATATTAAGTACATTCTTTTTTTTTGTCGTTGTTGAAAATTTATTATCTTATATCCCTTCATTGCCACGTGTTTGTACGCGCACGTTTTACGTATGAGGGATGTGCAGAAGCCAGGTAAACTGATACCACGTTTATCAAAACATGTATGAGCAGTTCAAGAAATGTAGGTAACTTTTTAGTAATTTAGATATTTATTTTGCTTTAATTCATTTTTACTAATTTATCCTTCTTAGACAGGAAAAAATCAGGTTGTCCGCGATGGTCGCACATCGAAACAACGATATTAATGAGAGTTTGATTCAGGGGTCGATGGTTTAACTTTTATTATTCCTGCAATTCATAACCATCAATTTTAAAACACTTACTTATTCTAGTTTTATATGTACCCACTACCCCAACATAATATAATTCAAAACAAACGTAGACAATATCTTACATCGCACTGTTATGTATGTATGTATGTATGTATGTATGTATGTATGTATGTATGTATGTGTGTATGTATGTTTGTGTCAGGTCATGTCATGTGCTACTGGTACCATGTAACCCTGTACTACCTGCCTCATGGTCGGGTCACCGGCGACTAAACTGGTTCCCCCACCAGACTTGTTTGGTGAGGAGGGCGGCTAGTCTCCCTGAAGGATTAAAAACAAGACCTTCCAAAGGGCGAATGAACTCTTTTTTTGGGTCAACGGCCAACTAGCACCGTGTATATTTGTGTGCGTGTATATGTGTATTGGGGTGGAGAGGGCTCCCGTAAGCCGTGGTGAAGGCAACCTTTCTAGGAGAAGCAAATCTCTGATTTAAAAAACCATAAAGCGGAAGACCATTACCCGCATTAAGCTGGTCTGCAGTTTAATTTGTTGCTGGCTATCTTGCTCTTGCTTGTTGCTGGATCTCAACATTTTGAACCGAGAGAGAGACTTAACTGTCGTACAAAGCTAAGACTCTGTAACATCATATTTGTATAGATACTTCCTCAGCCATTTGGGCTCATGGATTTTAAATGTCTGAGGGAGTGGCACTCGTCTGACAAGACGTTGCAATCATCATCATGTGTGTATGTATGTGTGTATGTATTATGTATGTATGTATGTGTGTATGTATTATGTATTATGTATGTATGTATGGATGTATGTATGTATGTATGTATGTGTGTGTAAATATGTTTTATTATTGTATTTCACCTTTTATTTAAACCATCAACTACTGTCAATAATTTTCCCCACTCTTTATCTGTGCCTAAATCCAAACGTAGATTCCATGAGCAGAGCTTCTTTCTCAGAACTGCACGATTGTGGAACTCTCTTCCGTTCGCCTGTTTCCCACCTGACTACAACTTGGATGTCTTCAAATCCAACATAAACAAATTCCTGACAAACCGCCCCCTTAAGTAAGACACTCTATCAAATCTCCGATACTAATGATTACTACAATACTATCTCATTGATTACTGTACACGCAATAAACCTTATCCCTGAGTGGCCTCCGGGCCTTCATAAGTGGTGACCAACCATGTAAAAAAAAATCGTTTAATGAAGCTCAATTTAATCACAGAGCATATAAGAAATAAATGACAAAAGTCTATATTCCAAATTTCAAGATGTTGACCATCTTACAATTTATTGCTTTAAGAATGTTGGCATGCACAATTCTAGAAAGTATCTATTTCGTAGCTCAAAAGCATTGATTTAATTATTATATCATTTACTGAATCTATTCTGAGCTAAACTCAGAAGAAGAAGCAATCAAAAACATGGCGCAATAAAAGAAAAAAAAAGAGAAAGTGATGATACGCATCTTAGTCAAATAGTCTGTGATCTTCTCTCAGCACCCTTGGGACAAACTTCGCGCAAATCCTCCGCATCCTCGCGAATAATTGTGTGTACTGTTCCCTCACTGACATCAAACTATGCACTTATTGTCTCTATAGACCCATGACGGTCCTTATCCATGAAATTCTTTATATGGCCAATCAACTCTTGTGTTCTTACTTCCTTACTCCTCCCACCCTTCTCATCATCCTTCACAGACTCCCTGACCTCCTTGAATCTCTTATGCCACTCAAAAACTGATGCTCGTTAATGCAAGAGAGTCCAAAATGAGTCTTAAGCATTCTATTGGTTTCTGTGGTATTTTTTCCAAGTTTAAGACAGAATTTTATTGCATATCGTTCTTCTAAACGTCCAGATTGCATTTTTGAAATTCACCAGCTGTGACAATCAGGCTTTTGTAGGGTGTGTTTCAATTCCTGCTGTAGTTGTTCATTTCAACTTAAAATCATAAAAATTGGTCAGTCATCTTATAAGATGTATAGTAATAACTAGAGTTGTGAGAACAGAATATTCTTATCATTGTTTTGACTCTCTAGTATATATCCGACACAGTTAGACACAGTTAATCAACTGAGAACCACATCAATCTGTATAAAAGCATATAAGATATCAACGAATACACACTCGAGTGTCAAATTAATGAAAATAATATGCTGTTGTCCCAGCCCTAGTAATAACATACTGAATTTTCAGGAGTCTACGGCTAATTTTAAATGCCTTTTAAAAAAGTGCAATATTTGTGGTTGCTGGCAGACGTTGGGTGTAGCAGCAGGACTCGGTGCTGACCTACAAGTCCAAAGAGACCCAGACTTGGCTTCAGAAGGAGTGTTACGACTTTGTACACTTCTATCATTGCCCCCTCGACCTCCCTCGATCTGAATTCGCAGAACTACTTCGTTTGGTCATGCGTCAAGAATATCATCAACATGACCTCCCACAAGATCGCCACTATCCGCCGAATATTTGCCGAACTCCTGTCGATACTTGTTGAAAAGAGATGCTCCCAGTTCCAAACCAGTATCGAGGCGTTGATTGAGGTTGAAAGCGGATACATTGAATAGATCTTAGCTCTACTACATAATCAAGTTACTTGACTTGATTTTTTCAATAAAAGTGTTTAAATAAATCTGTAGTGTTGTTTTCTTTAAGGCAACAAATTTATCGTTCCACCCTGTATTTGAATATTCTTACCCGCTGTTGTTTATCACCATACCCTAACAAAATCAGGTAATACTTATTTGAAAAAGACAATGCGAAAAAAGTAATTTAAAACGTAATTACACATTTCATATTTGAGAGTATAGACAACTGTCTTATATTAATTTAACGTAAAATTAGCAGCCACAAAAATCAACCTTCTCGTTTAAAAATTGTCAGGTGACATCAGGATTTGTCGTCCTCTGGTCATCTCTGCTCCCGTATATACAAAGCAAAGACGTATCAGATGCGGGCAAATAAATGGAGTTAAATTGATAACGTTGCTCCAACGTATATTCATTGTGCATTTTGTGCCAAACCTTCCCCAACTTCGTGTGTGATTGCAGATCCTTGATGTTCTCGATATTGGGGCTAAGCAACTGCAATCTTGCAAGGTTATTCAGTAGTTGTGACCAACGAAAAGGAATTCATGCAGACCATATGATTCTGAGAGAGGATTTGCGTGAGTTTCTGCAGGAACTCAACTCGCCTGTGAACAGCAACAAAATCGGCAGCAGATAAACAATACCGCACTTTGAATTTCCAGTTGGCTACATTCATCCTTTTTTTTTTTTTTTTTTTTTTTTTTTTGCAATCACGTAACATTTCCTGCACAGTTTCTTTGAATTTCACGTCCATGAACTTTTAAACTCTTTCTTCACTTCATTTCTCTAAGGTGTCTGAAACTCGATATCGTATCATGTTTTATCTCTCTCTCTCTCTCTATATATATATATATATATATATATATATACATATATATATATATGGAGAGAGAGATAGAGAGAAACAAAGAGAGAGAGAGAGAGAGTCGTAGAAGTTTCCAGGTTTCTGCATTAATACACTGAGAGAGATGCACCCCCAGTCTTCGTTAAGACATGCATCTAGAAGAAGGAAGCTCTGGTATATATATATATATATATATATATATATATATATATATATATATATATATATATATATATGCACGTTTCATTAAATAGCACAGATAACTCTAGCTTATTTTTCTTGTAATCCTCCTTTTCTCTTTGTCGGACCATTTTCCGGAGGTTTTCTTTTTTCGAGTGAAAAAATAAATTTTCCATAATCGCGAACGGTTTCGACTTCCATTGGTCATCCTCGGGCGAGTAGTAAAAAATAAAAAAATAAAAAAATGAAATTGAAAAATGAAAATAGCGAGATGAAATGAAAAGACGATTAAAAGACGATTAAAATCGCTTAAAATCACTAAAATACTCAAAAGCACTTCGTTTCATTTTGAGTCTGGTTAATCGTTGGTTTATTAATGTGGATTAACAATGCCTTAAAGATTGGGAGGCGCACCTCGCAATATGAGACAGTTAAAATGGCCATGTTTTTTTATCAATATGTCTCTAAATTCAGTTTTAGGGGTGTGGTGTGCTATGAGGTGCTGATAGATTGAACTATTCGGGGAAGACCGGTGACATGTTAAACGCCGAGAGATGCTGGTTCGAGTCATGCCAATATACGAACTATTTTTGAGACACGTTCTCCTATGGGACATTTAAAGACGTATACGGCATGTATAGTTTTCAGCATACTGCCATCGGATGTAGGGTTATTATTTATTAGTAATTGGCTAGTTTTAAATTTTTTGTAATAGATAATAAATCTTATTTTAGAATCTTTTTTTCCGTGGTTACGACATGTTTGCATACAATATCTTTTATTATTTTTTCGTCTAATTTGTAATTCTCATGCATCTGGTAATAATAATAATTATATACATATTATAAACAATTATTTTATATCAACAGACACTATTGTTTCATGTTTACACAATCATCAGTGTAGGAAACGATAATTACTGCTGGTCGAAGTATTCGAACTTGGCAATAAAGCCACCTTTGGCTCCGCTATGGAGGAACTAAACTCTTAGGCCACCGTCACCCGTCTCGGAATGAGGAGAAATTTTAACATTCATAAAGCTTAATAATTATTCAGATGATCTATTGTGAGCGAGCGACAGAAAATCGCGATCTCGCACCAAGGCCAGTTGACCGACTTGGGTCGTGACATGTTTAGTTTTCGTGTTATAAGCAATTTTAACAAATAATATTAAATGACTGCATATAAAGTCAACATAATACCTCATAACCGTTGTTGTTGGCATAGCCAAGTCTTAATATTAAACTTACCAGACAATGGCCTTGCTTGAAGGGTATTTTTTCCATCAGAAAGTAATTTTTCAGCAATATATTGAATTCATTTATTTTTCACTTTAGTAAAAAATGGCATTAGACTAATAATCTGATAGGGCGTTATGTTTGACTTATGGTCGTCGAAGGTTAGTACGTAAAATAATTATATATTTTTTTTTTGTTTTTTGTTTTTTTTGGTGATGTCATCTATTAGTCAGGTTTGAGACTTATTGGGTGATAACTTGGCTTCCTCTTTTTCCATGCATCGTCTAATACTCCCAGTTTTCCCCCCCTCTCTCTGTTTTCTCTGCCTCTGTCTCTCTCTCTCTCTCTCTCTCTCTCTCTCTCTATTTATCTTTTTGGTAACACTCAAGGTTAATAAAGAAAAGAATAGAATGAATGGGTGAATGCATGATAAAATGAGAGGGAGCAGCACTAGAGTCTTTTCGGGAACAGCTTTGTGTCACATTATTTCACGGAGGAGAGGCTTTAGGAGAGAAACTTTGTTTATAGAAGTTGCTCGTTGGTACGGAGAATTAGAAAGGAAAGACCTCGACTGTGGTTGTAGCCATATAACGTACTACACACGTTTACACACGGGACCCACGAATGCTGTACGCAGTCTACGTCGCAAAGGAGACATTTATTTCTACAATCCCGCCACGCATGATTTCTCGTTACGGCTATGACATCATCTACGTTTTTAACGCAACCCTCTCTCCTGTTTACAGTCTTTTTTCTTACAGTGACATCATTTCTTGTTTCGTATCCATTTGCGTCTGCGTTCTGTTACAGCCAACGAATTCTTGGTGTGAATGCTTTTCAAGAGTAAGGTAAGTATTGAAGCTGAGTCGAACACCTACAATGAATATATCGATACTGTAGAGATAGAGCAGAAACGTGTCTTCTGTACGAAAGAGGCAGTTGGGGAATAGAGATAGCCACATCCATTAGATAATTTTGCAAAGCATAATAGTCTGAAAATATTATAGGGAAGGTAGTCTTTCGTTTTGGGAGAACAAAATCCTCCCAGGTATTAACCCCTCATTTAAGGCTTAGAATAGTACACGGTCTGTTATTATGAAGCCATGGGAGAGAGAGGAGGAGAATAAACAGATAAAGAGTCATAATGAAAAAAGGGAAAAAGATTAAACATAAGGAAAAGGAGAGAGAAACTAATTTTATCTTTATAATTGTTTTACTGAAGTTGCAAGCTCACTTTTCCATTTTCAAGAAATTTATCCTGGGCTCACTAGATGATGGAGTTATATTATACGCACACACACACACACACACACACATATATATATGTATATATATATATATATATGTGTGTGTATATGTGTATATATATACATATATATATATATAGAGAGAGAGAGAGAGAGAGAAAGAGAGAGAGAGAGAGAGAGTTGTGATTTCAAAAAGAAAACATAGAATAGAAACCGTAAGCAAAACTTTGGTATTCAAAGCTGGCGATGTTACCACTGTACCAACGTGAGACGGATAAAAATTACAAATCAAAAATAAACTAAGACGAATGTACAAAATATTTTTCAGTTTTTATCTATTTTTAGCCCCTAAAAAACTATTTCAACCGGCTAAAGACCCATAAAAGAACAGTCCATAAAACATTTAGTCAATTGAGCACCTTAATGCCGCTCTGCGACTTTTAGTTTCGGAGGAGACAGAGTTTGAAAATATGGAGACAGACAGACAGACATATAGCCGATTATATGTATATATATATATATATATATATATATATATATATATATATATGTGCACATGTGTGTGTATATATACATATATACGTGTATGTAACTTTATGCATATATATATATATATATATATATGGTATTGTTATGTACACAAACTCTATATATATGCATATATATAAATACATACATATATATGTGTGTGTGTGTGTGTGTGTGTGCGTGCGTGTGTGTGTGTGTGTGTGTGTGTGTGTGTGTGTGTGTGTGTGTGTAGATATACGGAAAGCCCTTTCATGGCTAGCAAGTCAATTGACCCTTCGAATAGTGAATCAGTTCTCATTACAGATTGATATCCTGTTTCCCTTTCAACGGCAACCCATATAGGGACCTACCCGTTCTGCCCCGGGGTCAGAAGAACGAGCATTGGTTACGTTGGTTTCTCGCCGCGGGGTTCGAAATATGGAAAGCCTGCGCCACGAAAAGAAACTTAGGCGGCTTCAAGGAAAATACACACGCCAATGGCCACCAGTAGATACGGGCGAATCGACGACAGAAATATAGATATATCAATAATAAGGTAAATCGATATATTTGTGCAGTATTATTCTGTCCATAGGCATGGGAATGTTCCCACGCATTAGGAAAATGGTTTCGGGTTTTAATAAAATCCGACAAAACAAAGATAAATTTGGAATGACAATTACATGTACAGATACGATGAAATTAAATATATTTTATGTGCGTTCATGCTTATCAAAGCAAGTAGGCGACTCGTGGATAAACTTATTTGAGAGTTTAATACGAGATGCCTTAAATAAGTTTCCGGACGTTTTTCATATGGGCACTTTTTTATAGTACATACATGAAACTCTAGCAATAAGCAATCTGGTAATCTCCAGACAGACAGACATATAGCCTATATATATATATATATATATATATATATATATATATATATATATATATATATATATATATATATATATGTTGATTGTCACTTCTTGACAGAAGAAGAAGACCATCTTTCCCTTGCTTTATTTTATTTTATTTTTTTTTTTTTACACAGTGGTCACCACTTATCAAGGCCCGGAAGCCACTCAGGGATAAGGGTTATTGCAAGTACATTAAGTTAGTGAAGAGATTTGCTGAAGTGTTTACTTAAGGGGGCGGTTCATTAGGAATTTGTTAACATTGGACTTGAATACATCCAAGTTGTAGTCCGGAGGGAGGCAGGCAGACGGAACAGTTCCACAGGCGTGCAGTTCTAAGAAAGAAGCTTTGTTCATGGAATCCGCGTTTTGATTTAGGCACAGATATAGAGTGGTGGAAATTTTTCACAGTGGATTCAGCTAGACGGGTTTTTTTCGTGAAAGATTGGCGAGGGGGGACCAGAGATTGGAGTTCAGACGAGCATCTGCCATGGAAATAACGATAGAACAAGGACAGGCTCGCAACGTCTCTTCTGTGGGAGAGAGGTGGCAGGGTAGAGAAAAGGGCATCCCCCACTAAGCCACGAAGTCTATTTTGTACTCTGTCAAGGCAGGATAGGCTGGTTTTAGCAGCTCCTGCCCAGATATGGCAACAGTATTCCATCCTTGGACGTACTTGGCTTTTATATAGATAGAGAATTGCATCAGTAGTGAGATATCTTCTGGAGCGGTAAAAGGATCCCACCATCTTTCCAGCGACCTTGGCAACAGACTTGATGTACGTGTTCCATTTCAGATCAGGAGTAAAGGTCAAACCCAGAAGCTTGTCAAAACACGGGGCCTCAACCAGACGAGAGCCATCCATCACAATTGATGCCAGCTGGGGATCAGAGCGTTGATGATGTAAGGATAGGAGTTTGGTTTTGGATGCATTAAAGGTAACCAGCCACATCTTCCCCCACTGAACCACGCGCTCGAGATCAGAGGAGAGAGAATCAGAGAGAACTTTGTCATTTACAGCCTTTGATGTGTTGCCGTAGATGGTCGTGTCATCAGCATAGATGTCAACGAATGATTTAAGTATGTGTTTAGGGAGGTCATTGATGTAGATCAGGAAGAGAGTTGGGCCCAGGATTGACCCCTGAGGGACTCCAGCATTTATATTGCAGGCCTCCGATTTTTGTCCATCTACCACTACTCTTATGAGCCTATCGGAGAGAAATGATTTAATGATGAAGAAAACATTTCCCGTTATACCGTAGCTGGAAATTTTGTGAAGTAGACCCTTATGCCATACCTTGTCAAAAGCCTTTGATATGTCAAGAGCAATTGCCCTAGTTGTTGATTACTCAATCATTTTCATGTATTTTTGAGTATATATATATATGTGTGTGTGTGTGTGTGTGTGTGTGTGTGTGTGTGTGTGTGTGTGTGCACATGTGTGTTGGTGCAAGACCATGTAAAACCTAGACCCCATCAAAGTTGTCAGAGAACCCACACATAGGCCTTGATTATAGTGGTGAAAGTCCGTGTACAACTATCCACACTTTTTGGTGCTGCTGATAGCACTAAATCAGTGCAAAGATTTGCCACAGAGGAAGCGAACAACATACCTCAGGTTTTATATCAGAGTTTCCCTCTCCTAGATACATGTATTAACAAAGACTAAGGGTGAATCTCTCCTTGTGGTCAGGTATAATCCCACCAGTTTTCTGGATCACTCTTCGTCTGGACTCTACCCTTTGACCTGTCCGGCTTGGGTGGCCCTACCAGGAGTACATAACTCCCGCCGGCATAGCTCTAGGGGTCATAGAGACTCGCAAAATGACCCACCACGGTAAGATGGTGATCCACGGGGCATGTGTGTATATATACATATATACATATATATGTGTATGTACTTTTATGCATATATGTATATGGTATTGTAATTTTATGCATATATATATATGGTATTGTTATGTACACAAGCTATATATATATATATATATATATATATATATACATACATACATACATACATATATGCGTGTGTGTGTGTGCGTGTGTGTGTGTGTGTGTGTGTATAGATATACGGAAAGCCCTTTCATGGCTAGCAAGTCAATTGACCCTTTAGAATAGTGAATCAGTTTTCATTACAGATTGATATCCTGTTTCCCTTTCAACGGCAACCCATATATGGACCCACCCGTTCTGCGCCGGGGTCAGAAGAACGAGCAATGGTTTCGTTGCTTTCTCACCGCGGTACACACATGAAACTCCAACCTCCTTCCAAGTAATCTCCTTCGACTGTAATGAACTTGTAGCATTTCAATAAGTTCTGGAAGGCCCCAATGAAGTTCTCTTGCGTAAGCGTGTCAATGACCCTCTTCCCTCTCCTCAAATGACTATGTGGGAGTTAAGTATCAAAATGTCTGTTAGCATTACATTTAAAGATCTGATATTCCGTAGTTTTATAATTTATTTTATTGTATTATTTCAGATTAATATCAATAAGCTACATGTGATTCAAACTTTTCAACAGGGATTGTAGATATATACTCAACCAGCAGGATAACTATACTTTACAAAATAATAACACTATAAACATGTTTGTATTAGGGTTTATAAGCACCACATGGGACTAACCATGTTTGGAACACCCAGGTGACTAACGCAGGGTTAAATAATGTCATTATTGGTTGAAGCTGATGTAAATGTCGACGCCGGGTTATTTATTAAAGTAAAGTGCTCTTTCTGTGGTAAGTGTACAACTTTTGAGTCGATCTCACCCCTGCACCTGTCACGTGGGCAACGAAATTGCGATTCCAAATTCCAGCATAACAGAAGAAAAGCTGCGGTCACCTCTGATAAATATAAATAAACTCCCCTCACAATCCTCCTTCCTTCGAAGAGACACTTAGTTTACTCAGTAATGATGACGTTGATTGCAATTTATAATTTTTTTAAATAATGGTTGATAATTTTCATCATTCAGAATACTGTTACCACCTTTAATATTATTAGCACGGTGTAAAAATTTACTGCGTGAGTTAAATAAAGTGTATAGCGCCTCAAAGATTCCCGTGTTCAATAGAAAGGTTCCTGAGTTCATGGTGCAGCTGAAAAACGTCAGAGATTGCATCAGCTGCAAAATTGTGAGAATAACTTCCGAGATATATACACTAGTTAGAAGAATCCAAATTATACAATGTATTTTGGGTCTATTTTCGGTTTAATAAGCTTCACTTCCTATATTTTGTTCTTTAGTTCTCACATTCCCTGATTCATGTTTCTGGCAAAGTGGAAAGAATTGCTATTCTTGGCCGGAAACTATCCATATAATATAAAGAGAGTAGAATGTCGGAATCGTCTTTACTTTCGGCAGCCTTGTAACTCTCACTTCCTTTGTCCTTTAGTCCTCACATTCCATGAGCAATGGTTTCTGACATAGGGAGAAGAATTGCTGTTTTCTTGATCAGAATCTCAAAGTTATCGTTGACTGTATTTTGACTTTGAAATATTATAGTTTCTTATATTAAGTGACTTCATGCTTTGTCTGAAGCGATTTCCATAAAAAAATATAGTGTTAAAATTTAAACTGGAAGACGAATTTTCCAGCTTTGTTTTGTTTTGTTTTTTTCTGCTTGAATTCGGCTCAGAAATTTATTGTTTTATTTGCCATGCATTTTTATGTTTTTGCTTTAGCTAGTCAGACACTTTCTTTTTTCCGTTTCTTTTTGCGGCTTTCCAAATAGCTGTTATTAGAGACCGAAAGTGGAGCGGAAAAAGGCGCTGTACGCAATGGATGCTCCTCGGTAAAAACCCGTAAGCTGAACAAACATTGCAGGGGATGTTGAGCATCGCAGACCGCAAAGAGACGACATGTCTATTCTAGTGTTTGCCTCGCCGTGCTACTCTCAATCTCCATTGATGCTGTTGCTATGCCGACGAACAATTGCAACAGTTAGACATGTTTGTCATAAAAAAATTATCTTCTTTTAACTTTTTTTTTATCCTTCTTTATTATTTGCTCGGTTTTATTTAATGTTTTGTTTTCTTCTTCCTCCTATTAAATGTGTTTTATATCCACAGTTTTAAATGCATTCTCATAGGATCTTCACAAATTATTTTGGGGTGAGGATTATAATTATGTTTCTGATATTTTTAGATGAGGGTTGATAGTCGCATTATTTGCATAACTGTTGTAATCTTGAGTGCAATTTTTACAACGTTTCGGTCGATGTACCATCGACCTTCTTCAGCTTTATTTTGTCGAACTTGGAAATCTTTCTGTTGAACTCGGGGATTTTTCTGTCTAACTTGGGAATTGTTTTTGTCGAAATCGGGAATTTTTCTGTCAAACTCGGGAATTTTTCTGTCGAACTTAGGTTTCGTTTCTGTCGAACTCGGAAATCTTTCTGTCGAACTCAGGAATGTTTCTGTCGAATTTAGGAATCGTTTCTGTATAACTCGGGAATATAACTTCATGTCAAACTTGAGAATCAGTACTGAACTTCGAATAAGATCCACAAGGGCTCGTGCTGTAACGTATAAATTATATGGTAAAACTTCAGCTGTAAGTGTGACACTGTTCTGGATGTTGAAGGGTCAATCCTCAGCGATACTCAAAATACATGTTGTTGGTTATGGCTGACGGAACGAGAACATGCTACCCATATTGATTAAATGAAGAGTTCGGTTAAAAAAATCAGTGCAGATGAACAAGTTCGAAAGAATGATTTCGGAGTTCGATCGAAAGATTTCCGAATTCAACAAGATACGTTTGAAGGTTACATCGGGCAAAATGTTGTACGAATAACACTCAAGATGAAAACAGCAGTCGTAATAAATCCAGTCATACGAATAATCATTATGAGTATCATTTGGATTCTTCTGACTCATTTTCGATGTTATTCTCATAACGTTTCAGCCGATGTAACCTCTGACATTCTGTAGGTTCATCTCGTATATAAATGTTTAATAAATAGCAATAAATACCAATGGATCATGATCACAAGTGATGTTACACTCCATATCTAGACCAGCTAACAATCAGCATGACCTTATTTTGGTGCAACTCTAGCTTTAGAAAGTGTTGTGGAGCTTCGTCGTGAAAGTGAGCTGAGCATCGTCGGCTGTTGTAAAGAACTCACTTTTTATCGTAAGTCACAACTCGGTCGAGGAACGGGTCGTTCTAGTTGTGTAAAAGAAGGAAAGATTGCACTTCATAACGGCGTTTCTTTCGATTGTCGTTCAATTCGTGAGCCTACCATTTATCAAGTTTTTCTGTCTTTTGAATCTCTCTTAAGTGGTTGGAAATCGTCGTATACGTTACGTCTAATTCAGGAGCAAGTTCTCGAACAATTGTGGGCGGATTGTCTTCGAGCAAGTCTCTGAATTGATCGTTGTCAACATCAGATTCCGACCACTATGCTTATCATCTCTAAGATTCTCGTCACCGCCACGAAATTTCTTAACCCACTATTATGCTGAGGGTGCAGTGGTGCTTCCTGGGCCAAACGCTTTATTGATATCGCAAACTGAATTGAAATAAGAAAATGGTGCGGATTTGCTTTTTTCCATCTTATATTCAACGTTTTAAAAAGAATACAACTGCTTTAAAACAATTGCAATTTAAACGGTTGGATAGAGCGAAAAACGCCCTTTGAAATGATATATAACGTAAGTTATTATAACGAAAACTCATTTGAAAATACATCATTTGAAATCAAAATTAAAAATTTCGCAATAACTTTCCTCTCAACATAATATATCAAGATTAAACGCCAAAAAGGCCAGACTAGTATTGTTTACTGTGACTTGAGGCACAGCGAATAAAATTTGTAGATAAAATTCTGTTCTAACTGAAGCCTGCTGGAATTGAAGGTTCAATTTACACGGAAAATATAGCAATACTAAGAATAAAATTAATATTTCTTAATTCAATCTCCAACTTTTGTTCCATCGACGAAATATGAATTAGCTGGACATATTTTACAAGCACAGATGAGCTCAAAGCACTAGTACCCTCTCGACATAAATACCCGCGACAAACCGGAAAGCAACAACACCCTTACACTGGAGAGACCGCTAGATGTCGTAAAGCCTTCTACTCAAATAGCTTCTTCCTTGGAACTGCTAGACTTTGGAATTTCCTTCCAGGCCCCTGTTTCATTAACTGTACTAACACGGAAAAATAGTGCTATTAACTAAGAATAAAATTAAAATTTCTTAATTCAAACTCTAACTTTTGTTCTATCGATGAAATATGAAATCCTCTGCTTGTTTTACAAGCATGGACGAACTCAAAGCCCTGATACCCTCCTGGCGTAGATACCCGCGACAAACCTGACAAGCAGTAAAATCCCACCCTTAAAGTATGGAGATCACTAGATGCCATAAAGCCTTCTACTCAAATAGCTTATTCCCTTGAACTGCCAGACTTATGAATTCCCTTCCAGACACCCGCTTCCTTTACTGTACTAACAGAATATCGAGCGTAATGTGAATAGACGTATCGCTGCTCATCTCTAAACATAGCATCCCTGCAAATCTGGTCTAAAGTAGTAGCCTCTTACGACTTAGTGACATTATGCCTTGTTTGAGGTGAAAAAAAAACAGGAGAAAAAATATTCTACCCTGTTATGGCTGACGGAGTGAGAGCAACCAATCTTGTCGATTAAATAAAGGGTTTAGTTCAAAGAGAGAGAGAGAGAGAGAGAACCAGAAATTGAAATGTACCATCTGAAGAACAGATATTACCCTTTGATCTTGGCCCGCAAATCAAAGAGAACAAATCATTTTTATTAGCTTTGCCTTAAAAGCAACACAAATTTTTTGTTGTCTTATTATTCATTCCTTTTAAGAGGTGACAAGGTTTATTTAGAATATTCCACTTTCCCTTTTTTTAGCATGATAACGGCCGAAGCGAATACGGATAATAATATATAGATTATCAATCCAACATTTTTAATAACGATACAAAAGGTGTTTCGCATTTACCGCGACCTTTAAGGTTTACTTTAATTTTATTCGCCTAAAGTTGGATTTTATTATAGTTATTTTACATATATATATATGTGTGTGTGTGTGTGTGTGTGTGTGTGTGTGTGTGTGTGTGTGTTTATGGGAAAATATGCTTATTCAATTATGTTTCGCCTTTTATTTATACCAATCCTTTAATTTATGAAACTCGATGTAACTACAAAGCATATAACAAATAAATGACAAAAGGTCTATATTCCAAATTTAATGATGTTGTCCAGCTTACCGTTTATTTCTTTAAGCATGTTAAAATGTTCAATTTTTGACAGCACCTGTTTCGTAGCGCAGATTCATTCATGTAACTATTATGTCAATTTTTTTAATTTATTCCGCCCTCACTCATCAGAAGAAAAGGAACTCATCAACTTTAAAATAATATATGGGAATGTGCGCATGACTAAAGAAATCCAAAAATCGGAAGAGAAGTTGCAATTGTGTTATAAATAAACGGTAAAATGGAAAACATCTTGAAATTTGGAATATAGACCTTTTGCCTATTAAAAAATTTTGATATGTATATATTTATATATATATAAATATATATATGTATATATATATATATATATATATATATATATATATAAAATTTTTAAATATTTTTTATACCTATAGACACACTAGTTTCATGTTTACGTAGCCATCGGTGTAAAAGTGATAGTTATTGTTAGTGTAGCACAGCGCGGACGCGCCTATGGCAGCTGTATGCAAATGGCCTACCCAAGTGAGATCTGAGGTCATAGCTAGGAAGGAAAAGATTATAAAAAAAGACAAAGCAGACCGGGGATCACGTTAGAGACACGTGGCGTCACACCCGAGACAAGATGTCACGTGTGACCGGAGAAGGAACAAATAGGTATTTTGTAAAAACCTGACACATCGAGTTGTAATTTTTTCCTTCTTCATTTCTTATGTTCTTTGCGACGGCGTCTACAACGTGTTGGGTCCCTACATATTAACGGTAATCTAACCTACGTTATACTGGTTGAGTCAATATTGACTTCGTAGGCTGGCATCTTTCCACCAGACCACGAACGATTAACACATAGGCTGGTATTTACCATTAAAATTCAAAGGAAATATTCACGAACGAAAGTCGAAATGTTGCATTTGCGTTTTTTTCTTAATTTTTTAAATGGGGTTCAACCTTAATTTATGAAAAGGGCCTCTATGAATATACTACCAATTACATAAAATATTACCAATTATTTTCATACCTATATATATATATATATATATATATATATATATATATATATATATATATATATATATATATATATATATATATAACCGAAATTATATACTTACTAATAAAATATAGTTTTATATATACATACTAGCAGGCCGGCAGACATTTTCCGGTTATAGAATACGCATAAATAGTATATTTTAATTCATACAGGAACTGAGACATGTGCATAGGAGAATTATGCTTTTTTTCTTAAACAGTTCACTTCTTGTAAGAAAAATAAATATATACTCTAACTGAGATCGAAACCAAAACCTAAAGTCAGTGAGTCAAATACGACAACCATTAGGCCAGCTTGACACTTTAAACATAAGGAATCTGTCATGAGAACGATTCACACATGTTCATTCGTGAAACGGTTGACAAACAGATAAAAATCCGATGACACCACACGTACTATTTTTTTCAATTTTGACAACTTAGCAGCTTATTTAGCCGGATGAAAACCGATTATAAGGTTTTCCACATGTCTGAATACCCTGCATACCAAATTTCAAGTCCG